>NW_028227356.1:162333-207146 GCF_978045245.1 Mus caroli
TTTTTTTAAACGGAGAAGAAAGAAAGAAAGACCATGCAGGCCTGCCATCCTTATCACTTTCTGTCTGTCTGTCTGTCTGTCTGATCCCCTGTAACTGGAGATGGGACACCATATAGTTGCTGGTAGTTGATCCCAGGTTCTCTGGAAAAGGAGACAATGCTGTTAATTGTTGAGCCCTTTCAGTGGCCCCACCCATCTTTAAATTTTTAGAAGTATATGTGAGGCTATGTTTATGTACATCAAATGCAGACCATAAGAGGGATTTAGATTCTCCAGCATATGACACCCTCTTCTGGAGTGTCTGAAGACAGCTACAGTGTACTTATGTCTAATAAATACATAAATAAACAAATAAACATTTTTAAATAAGGAAAATAAAGAAAGAAAATCCAGGCAGGCCTTCCATCCTTATATCTGTCTGTCTGTCTGTCTGTCTGATTCCCTGGAACTGGAGATGGGCCACCATATAGATGCTGGTAGTTGATCCAGGTTCTCTGGAAGAGGAGACAATGCTGTTAATTGTTGAGCCCTTTCAGTGGCCCCACACATCTTTAAATATTTAGAAATATATGTGAGGCTGTGTTATGTACATCATATGCAGACCATAAGAGGGACTTAGATTCTCCAGAATCTGATACCCTCTGTTGGAGTGTCTGAAGACAGCTACAGTGTACTTATATCTAATAAATAAATAAATAAATAAATAAATAAATAAATAAATAAATAAACATTTTTTAAAAAGGATAAGAAAAAAAGAAAGACTAGCAGGCCTGCCATCCTTATCTCTGTCTGTCTGTCTGTCTGTCTGTCTGATCCCCTGGAACTGGAGATGGGCCACCACATAGTTGCTGGTAGTTTAATCCCAGGTTCTCTGGAAGAGGAGACAATGCTGTTAATTGTTGAGCCCTTTCAGTGGCCCCACACATCTTTAAATTTTTAGAAGTATATGTGAGGCTGTGTTTATGTACATTTTATGTAGACCATAAGAGGGATTTATATTCTCCAGAATCTGATACCCTCTTCTGGAGTGTCTGAAGACAGCTACAGTGTACTTATATCTAATAAATACATAAATAAATAAATAAACATGTTTTAAAAAGGATAAGAAAGAAAGAAAAATCAGGCAGGCCTGCCATCCTTGTCTGTCTGTCTGTCTGTCTGTCTCTCTGATCCCCTGGATCTGGAGATGGGCCACCATATAGTTGCTGGTAGTTGATCCCAGGTTCTCTGGAAGAGGAGACAATGCTGTTAATTGTTGAGCCCTCACAGTGGCCCCACCCATCTTTAAATTTTTAGAAATAAATGTGAAGCTGTTTTTATGTACATCATATGCATATCATAAGAGGGACTTAGATTCTCCAGAATCTGACACCCTCTTCCTGAGTGTCTGAAGACAGCTACAGTGTACTTATATATAATAAATTCATAAATAAATAAATAAACCTTTTTAAACGGATAAGAAAGAAATAAAAACCAGAAGGCCTGCCATCCTTGTCTGTATGTCTGTCTGTCTGTCTGATCGCCTGGAACTGGAGATGGGCCACCATATAGTTGCTGGTAGTTGATCCCAGGTTCTCTGGAAGAGGAGACAATGCTGTTAATTTTTGAGCCCTTTCAGTGGCCCCACCCATCTTTAAATTTTTATAAGTATATGTGAGGCTGTGTTCATGTACATCATATGCAGACCATAAGAGGGATTTAGATTCTCCAGAATCTGACACCCTCTTCTGGAGTGTCTGAAGACAGCTACAGTGTACTTATATCGAATAAATAAATAAATAAATAAATAAATAAATAAATAAATAAATAAATAAACATTTTTTAAAAGGATAAGAAAGAATGAAAGACCAGGTAGGCCTGCCATCCTTAACTCTATCTGTCTGTATCTCTGTCTGTCTGTCTGATCCCCTGGAACTGGAGATGGGCCACCATATAGTTGCTGGTAGTTGATCCCAGGTTCTCTGGAAGAGGAGACAATGCTGTTAATTGTTGAGCCCTTTCAGTGGTCCTACCCATCTTTAAATTTTTAGAAGTATATGTGAGGCTGTGTTTATGTACATCATATGCAGACCATAAGAGGGATATAGATTCTCCAGAATCTGAAACCCTCTTCTGGAGTGTCTGAAGACAGCTACAGTGTACTTATATCGAATAAATACATAAATAAATAAATAAATAAATAAATAAATAAATAAATAAATAAATATACATTTTTTAAAAGGGATAAGAAAGAAAGAAAAACCAGGCAGGCTTCCATCCTTGTCTGTCTTTCTCTCTGTCTGTCTGTCTTGCCTAGCCCCTTGCGTTGCCTAGCCTAGCCCCTTGCCTTGCCTAGCCCAGCCCCTTGCCTAGCCTAGCCTAGCCCAGCCCTGCCTTGCCTAGCCCTGCCTATCCCTGTCTTTAACCAGGCTGGCCTCGAACTCAGAAACTGACTGCCTCTGCCTCCAGAGTGCTCTCATTAAGAGCTCGAGCCACCACTGACTGTTGGGTTTTCTAAGTCTTACATAGGTATGGTCTGTTTCTCAACTGTGAAACCCTAATTAACACATGTAGTCTGTCCTAGGTCAGCCATAGCTACAGACTGAGGCCTTTTCTAAAACAAAACAAAAGAAAACAAAAAAAAATAGAAATAATAAAATAAATAAATTAAGAAACCACATGATATCTTTTCTTTCTTTCAATGATACTCAGAGTTTGAAGCAGTTCACCCATGAGACCTCAGCTCCGGACATTGAGGCTGTTTCCCTAACAAGTATTATGGCTGAACCTGAGGGGTTCTACTGCTGATTTGTGTCCCCCACTTTAAAAAAATAGTTGTTTTCAAAGGCTGCAGGTTCTTAGCTCTGTTCCTTGTTACAGTTGAGTCACAGCCCTGAAAGTTCAGTGGTAGTTAAAGGCACTGAGAAGGGCTTCCTATAGACATCAAAGACCAAGTCTTTGTTATTAAAAAGTTAATCTGGATTCCCCCACACCCTGGCATCCTTAGAATTCCTAGAAAGGAAGGCAGGGACCTGGGCAGAAGGGTGCAAGGCTACTGGTGTTTGTAAGTGGTAACAGAAAGCTTTCTCTTGTTGGTACCCTACCCCAAGTTACACTGTCACTTCTTTTTCCTAGTTGTTGTTTTGTAGGTTTGTATTCTCAACATAGACCCTTTTCCTTCCTAACCTTGGCTGTCCTGAACCTTACTGTCCTTGAACTCAGTGATTTGCCTGTCTTGCTGGGATGAAACTGTGAGCTACCATCCAGAAGGAAGCACCCTGCTGAGGTTAGATTGGGGTCTCTTCCATTTTCCTCTATGAACATGCATATGGCAGGCCTGTTCTTTCTTTTTTACTTTTCCTTTTCTTTTTAAAGATTTATTTATTTATTATATTTAAGTATGCTGTAGCTATCTTCAGACAGTCCAGAAGAGGGTGTCAGATTCTGAAGAATCTAAATCATTCTTATTGTCTGCATATGATGTATATAAACACAGCCTCACATATACTCAAAAAAAAAAAAAAAAGAAAGAAAGATGTGGCTACAGAGAGGGCTCAACAATTAAGAGCATTGTCTCCTCTTCCAGAGAACCTGGGCTCAATTACCAGTATTATATATGGTGGCCCATCTCCAGTTCCAGGGGATCTAATACTCTGTTCTGGAGTCTGTGGGCACAGCATACACATGCAAAACATTCTTACACAATCATTGAGAGAGGAGAGAGAGGGGTTGAGAGAGAGGGGAGGTAATCATACCTCCTGACGAGTTTGAAGACCTGAGCTTCATCACTCACACAAATAAATAAATGCAAAATATTTTTAAAAAATAAACTCTGCCATTGCCCTTTAAAAATTCCTAGAAAACAAGTTTTATAAGCAACAGTTATATTTACTATATCTAAAGTACAGTCATGAGCATATTCTCTAAATAGAAAAAGGCCTGTTAGTCTTAGAAATGGAAAAGACAAACCAAGGAAGGTTTGCAATTACATAATGAGGCAGCTCAGCCCAGCTCTTAGGTTGGAAATAAGACTGGAGAATAGGATACACCTGAAGACAGCCAGCCATTGCTTTTTGTTTTGGAGGCTGAAAGGATACACCTGAAGACAGCCAATGCTGTGTGATGGTGATCTGGTATTTTTTTTTTTAATTTTTAAAAACTTTAACACTTTTTATAAAACCTTTTTCTTTCTTTCTTTCTTTCTTTCTTCCTTTCTTTCTTCCTCTTTCTTTCTTTCTTTCTTCCTCTTCCTTTCTTTCTTTCTTTCCTTTCTTTCTTTCTTTCTTTCCTTTCTTTCTTTCCTTTCTTTCTTTCCTTTCTTTCTTTCCTTTCTTTCTTTCCTTTCTTTCTTTCCTTTCTTTCTTTCTTTCTCTTTCCCCTAGCCTACCCTATAGCCTACCCTAGCCTACCCTATAACCTACCCTAGCCTACCCTATAACCTACCCTAGCCTACCCTATAGCCTACCCTATAGCCTACCCTATAGCCTACCCTAGCCTACCCTATAGCCTACCCTAGCCTACCCTATAGCCTACCCTAGCCTACCCTAGCCTACCCTAGCCCTGCCTAACCCTGTCTTTCACCAGGGTGGCCTCGAACTCAGAAACTTACTGCCTCTGCCTACAGAGTGCTCTCATTAAGAGCTTTAGCCACCACTGAAGGTCGGGTTTTCTAAACCTTACCTTGCTCTTGGTGTCTGTTCTCAGCTGTGAAACCCTAATTAACACAGGTAGGCAGTCCTGGGTCAGCCAGAGCTACAGACTGAGGCCTTCTCTAAAAACAAATAAAACAAAACAAAACAACAAATAGAAATAATAAAATACATAAATTAAACAACCACAGCATAGCTTTTCCCTCTCTAGGTGGTACTCAGAAATTCCAGCAGTTGGCCTGTGACACCTCAGCTCAGTATATGTGAGGCTGTGTTTATGTACATCATACACAGACCATAAGAGGGATTTAGATTCTCTAGAATCTAACACACTCTTGTGGAGTGTCTGTAGACAGCTACAGTGTACTTATATATAATAAATACATAAATAAATAAACATTTTTTAAAGGATAAGAAAGAAAGAAAGACCAGGCAGGCCTGCCATCCTTATCTCTGTCTGTCTGTCTGTCTGTCTGATCCCCTGGAACTGCAGATGGGCCACCATATAGTTGCTGGTAGTTCATCCCAGGTTCTCTGGAAGAGGAGACAATGATGTTAATTGTTGAGCCCTTTCAGTGGTCCTACCCATCTTTAAATTTTTAGAAGTATATGTGAGGCTGTGTTTATGTACATCATATGCAGACCATAAGAGGGATTTAGATTCTCCAGAATCTGACACCCTCTTCTGGAGTGTCTGAAGACAGCTACTGTGTACTTATATCTAATAAATACATAAATAAATAATTAAATAAACATTTTTTACAAAGGATAAGAAAGAAAGAAAGACCAGGCAGGCCTGCCATCCTTATCTCTGTCTGTCTGTCTGTCTGTCTGTCTGATCCCTGAGAACTGGAGATGGGCCACTATATAGTTGATGGTAGTTGATCCCAGGTACTCTGGAAGAGGAGACAATGCTGTTACTTGTCGAGCTTTTTCAGTGGCCCCACCCTTCTTTAAATTTTTGAAGTATATGTGAGGCTGTGTTTATGTACATCATATGCAGACCATAAGAGGGATTTAGATTCTGCAGAATGTGACACGCTCTACTGGAGTGTCAGAAGACAGCTACAGTGTACTTATATCTAGTAAATACATAAATGAATAAATAAATAAATAAATAAATAAATAAATAAGTAAATAAACATTTTTTTAAAGGATAAAAAAGAAAGAAAGACCAGGCAGGCCTGCCATCCTTATCTCTGTCTGTCTGATCCCCTGGAACTGGAGATGGGCCACCATATAGGTGCTGGTAGTTGATCCCAGGTTCTCTGGAAGAGGACCCAATGCTGTTAATTGTTGAGCCTTTTCAGTGGCCCCACCCATCTTTAAATTTTTAGAAGTATATGTGAGTCTGTGTTTATGTACATCATATGCAGACCATAAGAGGGATTTATATTCTCCAGAATCCTACACCCACTTCTGGAGTGTCTGAAGACAGCTACAGTATACTTATATGTATTAAATACATGAATAATTAAATAAATAAACATTTTTTTAAAAGGATAAGAAAAAAAAAGACCAGGCAGGCCTGCCATCCTTATCTCTGTCTGTCTGTCTGTCTGTCTGATCCCCTGGAACTGGAGATGGGCCACCATATAGTTGGTGGTAGTTGAACCCAGGTTCTCTGGAAGAAGAGACAATGCTGTTAATTGTTGAGCCCTTTCAGTGGCCCCACTCATCTTTAAATTTTTAGAAGAGTATGTGAGGCTGTGTTTATGTACATGATATGCAGATCATAAGAGAGATTTAGATTCTCCAGAATCTGACACCCTCTTCTGAAGTGACTGAAGACAGCTAATGTGTACTTATATCGAATAAATACATAAATAAATAAATAAATAAATAAATAAATAAATAAATAAATAAACATTTTTTAAAAAGATAAGAAAGAAAGAAAGACCAGGCAGGCCTGCCATCCTTATCTCTGTCTGTCTGTCTGTCTGTCTGTCTGATCCTCTGATACTGGATATGGGCCACCATATAGTTGCTGGTAGTTTATCCCAGGTTCTCTGGAAGAGGAGACAATGCTGTTAATTGTTGAGACATTTCAGTGGTCTCACCCATCTTTAAATATTTAGAATTGTATGTGGGGCTGTGTTTATGTACATCATATGCAGACCATAAAAGGGATTTAGATTCTCCAGAATCTGACACCCTCTTCTGGAGTATCTGAAGACAGCTACAGTGTACTGATATCTAATAAATAAATAGAAAAATAAATAAATAAATAAATAAACATTTTTTTAAAAGGATAAGAAATAAAGAAAGACCAGGCAGGCCTACCATCCATATCTCTGTCTGTCTGTCTTTCTATCTGATCTCCGGGAACTGGAGATGGGCCACCATATAGTTGCTGGTAGTTGATCCAAGGTTCTCTTGAAGAGGAGACCATTCTGTTAATTGTTGAGCCCTTGCAGTGGCCCCACACTTCTTTAAATTTTTAGAAGTATACTTGAGGCTGTGTTTATGTACATCATATGCACATTATAAGAGGATTTAGATTCTCCAGAATCTGACTCCCTCTACTGGAGTGTCTGAAGACAGCTACAGTGTATTTATATCTAATAAATAAATAAATAAATAAATATATAAATAAATAAATAAATAAACATTATTTAAACAGGATAAGAAATAAAGAAAGACCTGGCAGGCCTGCCATCCATATCTCTGTCTGTCTGTCTGTCTGTCTATCTGATCCCCTGGAACTGGAGATGGGCCACCATATAGTTGCTGGTAGTTGATCCCAGGTTCTCTGGAAGAGGAGACAATGCTGTTAATGTTGAGCCCTTTCTTTCTTTCTTTCTTTTTTTTTTTTTTTTTTTTTGGTTTTTTTGAGACAGGGTTTCTCTGTGTAGCCCTGGTTGTCCTGGAACTCACTTTGAAGACCAGGCTGGCCGGGAACTCAAAAATCCGCCTGCCTCTGCCTCCCGAGTGCTGGGATTAAAGGCGTGCGCCACCACGCCCGGCTTGTTGAGCCCTTTCAATGGCCCTACCCATGTTTAAATTTTTAGAAGTGTATGTGAGGCTGTGTTTATGTACATCATATGCAGACCAGAAGAGGGATTTAGATTCATCAGAATCTGACACCCTCTACTGGAGTGTCTGAAGACAGCTACTGTGTACTTATATCTAATAAATAAATAAATAAATAAATAAATAAATAAATAAATAAATAAACATTATTTAAACAGGATAAGAAAGAAAGAAAGACCAGGCAGGCCTTCCATCCATATCTCTGTCTGTCTGTCTGTCTGTCTGTCTGTCTATCTGATCCCCGGGAACTGGAGATGGGCCACCATATAGTTGCTGGTAGTTGATCCCAGGTTCTCTGGAAGAGGAGACAATGCTGTTAATTGTTGAGCCCTTTCAGTCGCCCCACCCATCCTTAAATTTTTAGAAGTGTATGTGAGGCTGTGTTTATGTACATCATATGCAGACCTTAAGTGGGATTTAGATTGTCCAGAATCTGACACTCTCTTCTGGAGTGTCTGAAGACAGCTACAGTGTATTTATATCTAATAAATAAATAAATAAATAAATAAATAAACATTTTTTAAAATGGATAAGAAATAAAGAAAGACCAGGCAGGAGTGCCATCCTTATCTCTGTCTGTCTATCTGTCTGTCTGATCCCCTGGAACTGGAGATGGTCCATCATATACTTGCTGGTAGTTGATCCCAGGTTCTCTGGAAGAGGAGACAATGCTGTTATTTGTTGAGCCCTTTAAGTGGCCCCACCCATCTTTAAATTTTTAGAAGTGTATGTGAATCTCTGTTTATGTACATCATATGCATACCATAAGAGGGATTTAGATTCTCCAGAATCTGACACCCTCTTCTGGAGTGTCTGAAGACAGCTAGAGTGTACTTATATCTAATAAATATATACATAAATAAATAAATAAATAAACATTTTTAAAAAGGATAAGAAAGAAAGAAAGACCAGGCAGGCCTGCCATCCTTATCTCTGTCTGTCTGTCTCTCTGTCTGTCTGATCCCCTGGAACTGGAGATGGGCCACCATATAGTTGCTGTTAGTTGGTCCCAGGTTCTCTGGAAGAGGAGACAATGCTGTTAATTGTTGAGCCCTTTCAGTGGCCCCACCAATATTTATATTTTTAGAAGTATATGTGAGTCTCTGTTTATGTACATCATATGCAGACCATTAGAGGGGTTTAGATTCTCCAGATTCTGACACCCTCTACTGGAGTATCTGAAGACATCTACAGTGTACTTATATCTAATAAATACATAAAAAAATAAATAAATGAATAAATAAATAAATAAATAAGTAAATAAATAAATAAACATTTTTAAAAAAGGATAAGAACGAAAGAAAGACCTGGCAGGCCTGCCATCCTTATCTCTGTCTGTCTGTCTGTCTGTCTGTCTGTCTGTCTGTCTGATCCTCTGATACTGGATATGGGCCACCATATAGTTGCTGGTAGTTGATCCCAGGTTCTCTGGAATGGGAGACAATGCTGTTAATTGTTGAGACCTTTCAGTGGTCCCACCCATCTTTAAATATTTAGAAGTGTATGTGAGGCTGTGTTTATGTACATCATATGCAGACCATAAGAGGGTTTTAGATTCTCCAGAATCTGACACCCTCTACTGGAGTGTCTGAACAGCTACAGTGTACTTATATCTAATAAATAAATAAATAAATAAATAAATAAATAAATAAATAAATAAACATTTTTTAAAAAGGATAAGCAGGAAAGAAAGACCAGGCAGGCATGCCATCCATATCTCTGTCTGTCTGTCTGTCTGTCTATCTGATCCCCGGAAATGGAGATGGGCCACCATATAGTTGCTGGTAGTTGATCCCAGGTTCTCTGGAAGAGGAGAAAATGCTGTTACTGTTGAGCCCTTTCAGTGGCCCTACCCATCTTTAAATTTTTAGAAGTGTATGTGAGGCTGTGTTTATGTACATCATATGCAGACCAGAAGAGGGATTTAGATTCATCAGAATCTGACACCCTCTTCTGGAGTGTCTGAAGACAGCTACAGTGTATTTATATCTAATAAATAAATAAATAAATAAATAAATAAATAAACATTTTTTAAAATGGATAAGAAATAAAGAGAGACCAGGCAGGAGTGCCATCCTTATCTCTGTCTGTCTATCTGTCTGTCTGATCCCCTGGAACTGGAGATGGTCCATCATATACTTGCTGGTAGTTGATCCCAGGTTCTCTGGAAGAGGAGACAATGTTGTTATTTGTTGAGCCCTTTAAGTGGCCCCACCCATCTTTAAATATTTAGAAGTATATGTGAGGCTGTGTTTATGTACATCATAAGCAGACCATAAGAGAGATTTAGATTCTCCAGAATCTGACACCCTCTTCTGGAGTGTCTGAAAAAAGCTACAGTCTACTTATATCTAGTAAATAAATAGATAAATAAATAAATAAATAAATAAACTTTTTTTAAAAAAGGATAAGAAAGAAAGAAAGACCAGGCAGGCCTTCCATCTATATCTATGTCTGTCTGTCTGTCTGTCTATCTGATCCCCGGGAACTGGAGATGGGCCACCATATAGTTGCTTGTAGTTGATCCAAGGTTCTCTGGAAGAGGAGACAATGCTGTTAATTGTTGAGCCCTTTCAGTGGCCCCACACTTCTTTAAATTTTTAGAAGTATACCTGAGGCTGTGTTTATGTACATCATATGCAGATTATAAGAGGATTTAGATTCTCCAGAATCTGACACCCTCTACTGGAGTGTCTGAAGACAGCTAGAGTGTACTTATATCTAATAAATACATAAATAAATAAATAAATAAACATTTTTTAAAAAGGATAAGAAAGAAAGAAGACCTGGCAGGCCTGCCATCCTTATCTCTGTCTGTCTGTCTGTCTGTCTGTCTGATCCTCTGATACTGGATATGGGCCACCATATAGTTGCTGGTAGTTGATCCCAGGTTCTATGGAAGAGGAGACAATGCTATTAATTGTTGAGACCTTTCAGTGGTCCCACCCATCTTTAAATTTTTAGAAGTATATGTGAGGCTGTGTTTATGTACATCATATGCAGACCATAAGAGGGATTTAGATTCTCCAGAATCTGACACCCTCTTCTGGAGTGTCTGAAGACAGCTACTGTGTACTTATATCTAATAAATACATAAATAAATAATTAAATAAACATTTTTTAAAAAGGATAAGAAAGAAAGAAAGACCAGGCAGGCCTGCCAACCTTATCTCTCTCTGTCTGTCTGTCT
Organism: Mus caroli; assembly: GCF_978045245.1. Taxonomy (NCBI): domain Eukaryota; kingdom Metazoa; phylum Chordata; class Mammalia; order Rodentia; family Muridae; genus Mus; species Mus caroli. Next base: position 173,185 of record NW_028227356.1, read on the forward strand.
GTCTGATCCCTGAGAACTGGAGTTAGGCCACTATATAGTTGCTGGTAGTTGATCCCAGGTACTCTGGAAGAGGAGACAATGCTGTTAATTGTTGAGCTTTTTCAGTGGCCCCACCCTTCTTTAAATTTTCGAAGTATATGTGAGGCTGTGTTTATGTACATCATATGCAGACCATAAGAGGGATTTAGATTCTGCAGAATGTGACACCCTCTACTGGAGTGTCAGAGGACAGCTACAGTGTACTTATATCTAATAAATACATAAATAAATAAATAAATAAATAAATAAATAAATAAATAAATAAGTAAATAAACATTTTTTTAAAGGATAAGAAAGAAAGAAAGACCAGGCAGGCCTGCCATCCTTATCTCTGTCTGTCTGTCTGTCTGTCTGATCCCCTGTAACTGGAGATGGGCCACCATATAGGTGCTGGTAGTTGATCCCAGGATCACTGGAAGAGGACCCAATGCTGTTAGTTGTTGAGCCTTTTCAGTGGCCGCACCCATCTTTAAATTTTTAGAAGTATATGTGAGTCTGTGTTTATGTACATCATATGCAGACCATAAGAGGGATTTAGATTTTCCTGAATTTGACACCCTCTTCTGGAGTGTCTGAAGACAGCTACTGTGTACTTATATATAATAAATACGTAAATAAATAAATAAATAAATAAATAAATAAATAATAAACATTTTTTTAAACAGGATAAGTAAGAAAGAAAGACCAGGCAGGCCTGCCATCCTTATCTCTGTCTGTCTGTCTGTCTGTCTGATTCCCTGGAACTGCAGATGGGCCACCATATAGTTGCTGGTAGTTGGTCCCAGGTTCTATGGAAGAGGAGACAATGCTGTTAATTGTTGAGACCTTTCAGTGGTCCCATCCATCTTTAAATATTTAGAAGTATATGTGAGGCTGTGTTTATGTACATCATAAGCAGACCATAAGAGAGATTTAGATTCTCCAGAATCTGACAACCTCTTCTGGAGTGTCTGAAGACAGCTACAGTCTACTTATATGTAGTAAACAAATAGATAAATAAATAAATAAATAAATATTTTTTAAAAAAGGATAAGAAAGAAAGAAAGACCAGGCAGGCCTTCAATCTATATCTATGTCTGTCTGTCTGTCTGTCTATCTGATCCCCGGGAACTGGAGATGGGCCACCATATAGTTGCTGGTAGTTGATCCAAGGTTCTCTGGAAGAGGAGACAATGCTGTTAATTGTTGAGCCCTTTCAGTGGCCCAACACTTCTTTAAATTTTTAGAAGTATACCTGAGGCTGTGTTTATGTACATCATATGCAGATTATAAGAGGATTTAGATTCTCCAGAATCTGACACCCTCTACTGGAGTGTCTAAAGACAGCTACAGTGTACTGATGTCTAATAAATACATAAATAAATAAATAATTAAACATTTTTTAAAAGGATAAGAAAGAAAGAAAGACCAGGCAGGCCTGCCATTCTTATCTCTGTCTGTCTCTCTGTCTGTCTGACATCTGTCTGATACCCTGGAACTCGAGATGGGCCACCATATAGTTGCTGGTATTTCATCCCAGGTTCTCTGGAGAGGAGACAATGCTGTTAATTGTTGAGCCCTTCCAGTGATCCCACCCATCTTTAATTTTTTAGAAGTATATGTGAGGCTGTGTTTATATACATCATATGCAGACCATAAGAGGGATTTAGATTCTCCAGAATCCTACACCCTCTTCTGGAGTGTCTGAAGACAGCTACGGTATACTTATATGTAATAAATACCTGAATAATTAAATAAATAAACATTTTAAAAGGATAAGAAAAAAAGAAAGACCAGGCAGGCCTGCCATCCTTATTTCTGTCTGTCTGTCTGTCTGTCTGTCTGATCTCCTGTAACTGGAGATCGGCCACCATATAGTTGGTGGTAGTTGAACCCAGGTTCTCTGGAAGAGGAGACAATGCTGTTAATTGTTGAGCCCTTTCAGTGGCCCCACTCATCTTTAAATTTTTAGGAGAGTATCTGAGGCTGTGTTTATGTACATGATATGCAGATCATAAAAGGGATTTAGATTCTCCAGAATCTGACACCCTCTTCTGGAGTGTCTGAAGACAGCTACAGTGTACTCATATCTAATAAATGAATAGATAAATAAATAAATAAATAAATAAATAAACATTTTTTTAAAAGGATAAGAAAGAAAGAAAGACCAGGCAGGCCTACCATCCATATCTCTGTCTGTCTGTCTGTCTGTCTATCTGATCCCCGGGAACTGGAGATGGGCCACCATATAGTTGCTGGTAGTTGATCCAAGGTTCTCTGGAAGAGGAGACCATGCTGTTAATAGTTGTGCCCTTTCAGTGGCCCCACACTTCTTTAAATTTTTAGAAGTATACTTTAGGCTGTGTTTATGTACATCTTATGCACATTATAAGAGGATTTAGATTCTCCAGAATCTGACACCCTCTACTGGAGTGTCTAAAGACAGCTACAGTGTACTGATATCTAATAAATAAATAGATAAATAAATAAATAAATAAATAAATAAACATTTTTTAAAATGGATAAGAAATAAAGAAAGACCAGGCAGGAGAGCCATCCTTATCTCTGTCTGTCTATCTGTCTGTCTGATCCCCTGGAACTGGAGATGGTCCATCATATACTTGCTGGTAGTTGACACCAGGTTCTCTGGAAGAGGAGACAATGCTGTTATTTGTTGAGCCCTTTAAGTGGCCCCACCCATCTTTAAATTTTTAGAAGTGTATGTGAGTCTCTGTTTATGTACATCATATGCATACCATAAGAGGGATTTAGATTCTCCAGAATCTGACACCCTCTTCTGGAGTGTCTGAAGACAGCTACAGTGTACTTATATCTAATAAATATATACATAAATAAATAAATAAACATTTTTTGAAAAAGGATAAGAAAGAAAGAAAGACCAGGCAGGCCGTCCATCCATATCTCTGTCTGTCTGTCTGTCTGTGTATCTGATCCCCGGGAAATGGAGATGGGCCACCATAGAGTTGCTGGTAGTGATCCAAGGTTCTCTGGAAGAGGAGACAATGCTGTTAATTGTTGAGCCCTTTCAGTGGCCCCACACTTCTTTAAATTTTTAGAAGTATACTTGAGGCTGTGTTTATGTACATCATATGCAGTCCATAAGAGGGATTTAGATTCTCCAGAATCTGACACCCTCTACTGGAGTGTCTGAACAGCTACAGTGTACTTATATCTAATAAATAAATAAATAAATAAATAAATAAATAAATAAATAAATAAATAAACATTTTTTAAAAAGGATTAGAAGGAAAGACCAGGCAGGCCTGCCATCCATATCTCTGTCTGTCTGTCTGTCTGTCTATCTGATCCCCGGTGACTGGAGATGGGCCACAATATAGTTGCTGGTAGTTGATCCCAGGTTCTCTAGAAGAGGAGACAATGCTGTTAATGTTGAGCCCTTTCAGTGGCCCTACCCATCTTTAAATTTTTAGAAGTGTATATGAGGCCGAGTTTATGTACATCATATGCAGACCAGAAGAGGGATTTAGATTCATCAGAATCTGACACCCTCTTCTGGAGTGTCTGAAGACAGCTACAGTGAACTTATATCTAATAAATAAATAAATGAATAAATAAATAAATAAATAAATAAATAAATAAATAAATAAACATTATTTAAACAAGATAAGAAAGAAAGAAAGACCAGGCAGGCCTTCCATCCATATCACTTTCTGTCTGTCTGTCTGTCTGTCTATCTAATCCCCGGGAACTGGAGATGGGCCACCATATTGTTGCTGGTAGTTGATCCCAGGTTCTCTGGCAGAGGAGACAATGCTGTTAATGTTGAGCCCTTTCAGTCGCCTCACCCATCCTTAAATTTTTAGAAGTGTATGTGAGGCTGTGATTATGTACATCATATGCAGACCATAAGAGGGATTTAGATTGTCCAGAATCTGACACCCTCTTCTGGAGTGTCTGAAGACAGCTACAGTGTATTTATATCTAATAAATAAATAAATAAATAAATAAACATTTTTTAAAATGAATAAGAAATAAAGAAAGACAAGGCAGGAGTGCCATCCTTATCTCTGTCTATCTGATCACCTGGAACTGGAGATGGTACATCATATACTTGCTGGTAGTTGATACCAGGTTCTCTGGAAGAGGAGACAATGCTGTTATTTGTTGAGCCCATTAAGTGGCCCCACACATCTTTAAATTTTTAGAGGTGTATGTGAGTCTCTGTTTATGTACATCATATGCAGACCATAAGAGGGATTTAGATTCTCCAGAATCTGACACCCGCTTCTGGAGTGTCTGAAGACAGCTACAGTGTACTTATATCGAATAAATACATAAATAAATAAATAAATAAATAAATAAATAAATAAATAAATAAATAAATAAACATTTTTTAAAAAGGATAAGAAAGAAAGAAAAATCAGGCAGGCCTACCATCCTTACCTCTGTCTGTCTGTCTCTCTGTCTGTCTGATCCCCTGGAACTGGAGATGGGCCACCATATAGGTGCTGGTAGTTGATCCCAGGTTCTCTGGAAGAGTAGACAATGCTGTTAATTGTTGAGCCCTTTCAGTGGCCCCACCCATCTTTATATTTTTAGAAGTATATGTGAGTCTCTGTTTATGTACATCATATGCAGACCATAAGAGGGATTTAGATTCTCCAGTATCTGACACCCTCTTCTGGAGTGTCTGCAGACAACAACAGTGTACTTATATCTAATAAATACATAAATAAATAAATAAATAAATAAATAAATAAATAAATGAATGAATAAATAAACATTTTTTAAAAAGGATAAGAAAGAAAGAAAGACTAGGCAGGCCTGCCATCCTTATCTCTGTCTGTCTGTCTGTCTGTCTGTCTGATCCTCTGATACTGGATATGGGCCACCATATAGTTGCTGGTAGTTGATCCCAGGTTCTCTGGAAGAGGAGACAATGCTGTTAATTGTTGAGACATTTCAGTGGTCCCACCCATTTTTAAATATTTAGAAGTGTATGTGAGGCTGTGTTTATGTACATCATATGCAGACCATAAAAGGGATTTAGATTCTCCAGAATCTGACACCCTCTTCTGGAGTGTCTGAAGACAGCTAAAGTGTACTGATGTCTAATAAATAAATAGATAAATAAATAAATACATAAATAAACATTTTTTAAAAGGATAAGAAAGAAAGAAAGACCAGGTAGGCCTACCATCCATATCTCTGTCTGTCTGTCTGTCTGTCTATCTGATCCCCGGGAACTGGAGATGGGCCACCATATAGTTGCTGGTAGTTGATCCAAGGTTCTCTGGAAGAGGAGACAATGCTGTTAATTGTTGAGCCCTTTCATACGCCCCACCCATCCTTAAATTTTTAGAAGTGTATGTGAGGCTGTGTTTATGTACATCATATGCAGACCATAAGAGGGATTTAGATTAACCAGAATCTGACACCCTCTTCTGGATTGTTTGAAGACAGCTACAGTGTACTTATATTTAATAAATACATAAATAAATAAATAAACTTTTTTTAAAAATGATAAGAAAGAAATAAAGACCAGGCAGACCTGCCATCCTTATCTCTGTCTGTCTGTCTGTCTGTTTGATACCCTGGAACTGGAGATTGGCCACCATATAGTTGCTGGTAGATCATCCGAGGCTCTCTGGAAGAGGAGACAATGCTGCTAATTGTTGAGTCCTTTCAGTGGCCCCACCCATCTTTAAATTTTTAGAAGTATATGTGAGTCTGTGTTTATGTACATCATATGCAGACCATAAGAGGGATTTAGATTTTCCTGAATTTGACACCCTCTTCTGGAGTGTCTGAAGACAGCTACTGTGTACTTATATATAATAAATACATAAATAAATAAATAAATAAATAAATAAATAAATAAATAAATAAACATTTTTTTAAACAGGATAAGTAAGAAAGAAAGACCAGGCAGGCCTGCCATCCTTATCTCTGTCTGTCTGTCTGTCTGTCTGATCCCCTGGAACTGCAGATGGGCCACCATATAGTTGCTGGTAGTTGATCCCAGGTTCTCTGGAAGAGGAGACAATGATGTTAATTGTTGAGCCCTTTCAGTGGTCCCACCCATCTTTAAATTTTTAGAAGTATATGTGAGGCTGTGTTTAGGTACATCATGTGCAGACCATAAGAGGGATTTAGATTCTCCAGAATCTGAAACCCTCTTCTGGAGTGTCTGAAGACAGCTACTGTGTACTTATATCTAATAAATACATAAATAAATAATTAAATAAACATTTTTTAAAAGGATAAGAAAGAAAGAAAGAAAAGGCAGGCCTGCCATCCTTAGCTCTGTCTGTCTGTCTGTCTGTCTGATCCCTGAGAACTGGAGATGGGACACCATATAGTTGCTGGTAGTTGATCCCAGGTTCTCTGGAAGAGGAGACAATGCTGTTAATTGTTGAGCTTTTTCAGTGGCCCCACCCTTCTTTAAATTTTTGAAGTATATGTGAGGCTGTGTTCATGTACATCATATGCAGATTATAAGAGGATTTAGATTCTCCAGAATCTGACACCCTCTACTGGTGTGTCTGAAGACAGCTACAGTGTACTTATATCTAATAAATAAAAATAAATAAATAAATAAATAAATAAACATTTTTTAAAAGGATAAGAAAGAAAGAAAAACCAGGCAGGCCTGCCAATCTTATCTCTCTCTGTCTGACATCTGTCTGATCCCCTGGAACTCGAGATGGGCCACCATATAGTTGCTGGTGGTTCATCCCAGGTTCTCTGGAAGAGGAGACAATGCTGTTAATTGTTGAGCCCTTCCAGTGACCCCACCCATCTTTAATTTTTTAGAAGTATATGTAAGGCTGTGTTTATATACATCATATACAGACCATAAGAGGGATTTAGATTCTCCAGAATCCTACACCCTCTTCTGGAGTGTCTGAAGACAGCTCTAGTGTACTTATATCTAATAAATAAATAGATAAATAAATAAATAAATAAATAAATAAATAAATAAACATTTTTTAAAAAGGATAAGAATGAAAGAAAGACCAGGCAGGCCTTCCATCCATATCTCTGTCTGTCTGTCTGTCTGTCTGTCTGTCTATCTGATCCCCGGGAACTGGAGATGGGCCACCATATAGTTGCTGGTAGTTGATCCCAGGTTCTCTGGAAGAGGAGACAATGATGTTAATTGTTGAGCCCTTTCAGTGGCCCCACCCATCCTTAAATTTTTAGAAGTGTATGTGAGGCTGTCTTTATGTACATCATATGCAGACCTTAAGAGGGATTTAGATTGTCCAGAATCTGACACCCTCTTCTGGAGTGTCTGAAGACAGCTACAGTGTATTTATATCTAATAAATAAATAAATAAATAAATAAATAAATAAATAAATAAATAAACATTTTTTAAAAAGGATAAGAAAGAAAGAAAAATCAGGCAGGCCTGCCATCCTTATCTCTGTCTGTCTGTCTGTCTGTCTGATCCCCTGGAACTGGAGATGGGCCACCATATAGGTGCTGGTAGTTGATCCCAGGTTCTCTGGAAGAGGAGACAATGCTGTTAATTGTTGAGCCCTTTCAGTGGCCCAACCCATCTTTAAATTTTTAGAAGTATATGTGAGGCTGTGTTTATGTACATCATATGCAGACCATAAGAGGGATATAGATTCTCCAGAATCTGTCACCCTCTTCTGGATTGTCTGAAGACAGCTACAGTGTACTTATATCTAATAAATAAATAAATAAATAAATGAATAAATAAATAAATAAATAAATAAACATTTTTTTAAATAGGATAAGAAAGAAAGAAAAATCAGGCAGGCCTGCCATCCTTATCTCTGTCTGTCTGTCTGTCTGTCTGTCTGATCCCCTGGAACTGGAGATGGGCCACCATATAGTTGCTGGTAGTTGATCCCAAGTCCTCTGGAAGAGGAGACAATGCTGTTAATTGTTGAGCCCTTTCATTGGCCCCACCCATCTTTAATTTTTTAGAAGTAAATGTGAGGCTGTGTTTATGTACATCATATTCAGACCATAAGAGGTATTTAGATTCTCCAGAATATGACACCGACTTTTGGAGTGTCTAAGACGGATACAGAGTACTTATATCTAATAAATACATAAATAAATAAATAAATAAATAAACATTTTTTAAAATCGATTAGAAAGAAAGACCAGGCAGGCCTGCCATCCTTATCTTTATCTGTCTGTCTGTCTGTCTGATCCCCTGTAACTGGAGATGGGCCACCATAGAGTTGCTGGTAGTTGATCCCAGGTTCTCTGGAAGAGGAGACTATGCTGTTAATTGTTGAGCCCTTTCAGTGGCCCCACCCATATTTAAATTTTTAGAAGTATATGTAAGGCTGTGTTTATGTACCGAATATGCAGACCATAGGAGGGATTTAGATTCTCCAGAATCTGACACCCTCTTCTGGATTGTCTGAAGACAGATACAGTTTACTTATATCTAATAAATTCATAAATAAACAAATAAACATTTTTAAAAAATAATAATAAAGAAAGAGAGACCAGGCAGGCCTGCCATCCTTGTCTGTCTGTCTGTCTGTCTGATCCCCGGAACTGGAGATGGGCCACCATATAATTGTTGGTAGTTGATGCCTGGTTCTCTGAAATAGGAGACAATGCTGTTAATTGTTGAGCCCTTTCAGTGGCCCCACACATTTTAAGTTTTTAGAAGTATATGTGAGGCTGTGTTTATGTACATCATATGAAGACTATAAAAGGGATTTAGATTCTCGAGAATCTGACACCCTCTTCGTGAGTGTTTGTAGTCAGCTACAGTGTACTTATATCTAATAAGTACATACATAAATTAATAAACATTTTTTAAAAAGGATAAGAAAGAAAGAAAAACCAGGCAGGCCTGCCACCTTGTCTGTCTGTCTGTCTGTCTGTCTGTCTATCTGTCAGATCCCCTGGAACTGGAGATGGGCCACCATATAGTTGATGGTAGTTGATCCCAGGTTCTCTGGAAGAGGAGACAATGCTGGTAATTGTTGAGCCCATTCAGTGGCCCCACCCATCTTTAAATTTTTAGAAGTATATGTGAGGCTGTGTTTATGTACATCATATGTAGACCATAAGAGGGATTTAGATTCTCAGGAATCTGACACCCTCTTCTGGAGTGTCTGAAGACAGCTACAGTATACGTATATCTAATAAATATGTAAGTAAATAAATAAATAAATACATAAATCAATAAACATTTTTTAAAAAGGATAAGAAAGAAAGAAAGAACAGGCAGGCCTGCCATCCTTATCTCTGTCTGGCTGTCTGGCTGTCTGATCCCCGGGAACTAAAGGTGGGCCACCATATAGTTGCTGGTAGTTGATCCCAGGTTCTCTGGAAGAGGAGTCAATGCTGTTAATTTTTGAGCCCTTTCAGTGGCCCCACCCATCTCTAAATTTTTAGAAGTATATGTGAGGCTGTGTTTATGAACATCATATGCAGACCATTAGAGGGATTTATATTCTCCAGACTCTGACACCCTATTCTGTAGTGTCTGAAGACAGCTAAGGTGTATTTATATCTAATAAATAAATAAATAAATAAATAAATAAATAAATAAATAAATAAATAAACATTTTTTAAAAAGGATAAGAAAGAAAGAAAGAACAGGCAGGCCTGCCATCCTTATCTCTGTCTGGCTGTCTGGCTGTCTGATCCCCGGGAACTAAAGGTGGGCCACCATATAGTTGCTGGTAGTTGATCCCAGGTTCTCTGGAAGAGGAGTCAATGCTGTTAATTTTTGAGCCCTTTCAGTGGCCCCACCCATCTCTAAATTTTTAGAAGTATATGTGAGGCTGTGTTTATGAACATCATATGCAGACCATTAGAGGGATTTATATTCTCCAGATTCTGACACCCTATTCTGGAGTTCTGAAGACAGATAAGGTGTATTTATATCTAATAAATAAATAAATAAATAAATAAATAAATAAATAAATAAACATTTTTTAAAAAGGATAAGAAAGAAAGAAAGACCAGGCAGGCCTGCCATCCTTATCTCTGTCTGTCTGTCTGTCTGTTTTTCTGATCCCCTGGAACTGTAGATGGGCCACCATATAGTTGCTGGTAGTTGATCCCAGGTTCTCTGGAACAGGAGACAATGCTGTTAATTGTTGAGCCCTTTCAGTGGCCCGACCCATCTTTAAATTTTTAGAAGTATATGTGAGGCTGTTTTTATGTACATCATATGCAGACAATAAGAGGAACTTAGATTCACCAGAATCTGACACCTTCTTCTGGAGTGTGTGAAGACAGATACAGTGTACTTATATCTAATAAATAAATAAATAAATAAATAAATAAATAAATAAATAAACATTTTTTAAAATGGATAAGAAAAAAAGAAAGACCAGGCAGGCATGCCATCCTTATCCTTGTCTGTCTGTTTCTCTGTCTGTCTGTCTGATCCCCGGGAACTGGAGATTGGCCACCATATAGTTGCTGGTAGTTGATCCCAGGTTCTCTGGAAGAGAAGACAATGCTGTTAATTGTTGTGCCCTTTCAGTTTCCCACCCATCTTTAAATTTTTAGAAGTAAATATGAGGCTGTGTTTATGTACATCATATGCAGACCATAGCAGGATTTAGATTCTCCAGAATATGACACCCTCTTCTACAGTGTCTGAAGACAGCGACAGTGTACTTATATCTAATAAATACATAAATAAATAAACATTTTTTAAAAAGAATAAGGAAGAAAGGACAGCCAAGGCAGGCCTCCATCCTTATCTCTGTCTGTCTGTCTGTCTTTTTGATACCCTGCAACTGGAGATGGGCCACCATATAGTTGCTGGTAGTTGATCCCAGGCTCTCTGGAAGAGGAGACGATGCTGTTAATTGTTGAGCATTTTCAGTGGCCCCACCCATCTTTAAATTTTTAGAAGTAAAGTTGAGGCTGTGTTTATGTACATCATATGCAGACCATAAGAGGGATTTAGGTTCTCCAGAATCTGACACCCTCCTCTGGATTGTTTGAAGACAGCTACAGTGTACTTATATTTAATAAATACATAAATAAATAAATAAACATTTTTTAAAAATGATAAGAAAGAAAGAAAGACCAGGCAGGCCTGCCATCCTTATGTCTGTCTGTCTGTCTGTCTGTCTGTCTATCTGATCCCCTGGAATTGGAGATGGGTCATCATATAGTTGCTGGTGGTTGATCCCAGATTCTCTGGAATAGGAGACAATGCACTTAATTGTTGAGCCATCTCAGTGGACCAACCCATCTTTAAATTTTTAGAAGTAAATGTGAGGCTGTGTTTATGTACATCATATGCAGACCATAAGAGGGATTTAGATTCTCCAGAATCCGGCACCCTTTTCTTGAGTGTCTCAAGACAGATACAGTATTTTTGTATCTAATAAATAAATAAATAAATAAATAAACATTTTATAAAAAGAATAATAAAGAAAGAAAGACCATGCAGGCCTCCCACTTTGTCTGTCTTCTGTCTGTCTGTCTATCTGTCAGATCCCCTGGAAATGGAGATGGGCCACCATATAGTTGCTGGTAGTTGATACCAGGTTCTCCTGAAGAGGAGACAATGCTATTAATTGTTGAGCCCTTTCAGTGGCCCCACCCAACTTTAAATTTTTAGAAGTATATGTGAGGCTGTGTTTATGTACATCATATGCAGACCATAAGAGGGATATAGATTCTCCAGAATCTGACACCCTCTTCTGGAGTGTCTGAAGACAGCTACAGTGTACTTATATCTAATAAATAAATAAATAAATAAATAAATAAATAAATAAATAAACATTTTTTTATAAAGGATAAGAAAGAAAGAAAAACCAGGCAGGCCTGCCATCCTTATCTTTGTCTTTCTGTCTGTCTCTCTGTCTGATCCCCTGGAAGTGGAGATGGGCCACCATATAGTTGCTGGTAGTTGATACCAGGTCCTCTGGAAGAGGAGACAATGCTGTTAATTGTTGAGCCCTTTCAGTGGCCCGACCAATCTTTAATTTTTAGAAGTAAATGTGAGGCTGTGTTTATGTACATCATATTCAGACCTTAAGAGGAATTTAGATTCTCCAGAATATGACACCGACTTTTGGAGTGTCTAAGACTGATACAGTGTACTTATATCTAATAAATACATATAAATAAATAAATAAATAAACATTTTTTAAAATCGATTAGAAAGAAAGAAAGACCAGGCAGGCATGCCATCCTTATTTCTATCTGTCTGTCTGTCTGTCTGATCCCCTGGAACTGTAGATGGGTCTCCATAGAGTTGCTGGTAGTTGATCCCAGTTTCTCTGGAAGAGGAGACAATGCTGTTAATTGTTGAGCACTTTCAGTGGCCCCACCCATCTTTAAATTTATAGAAGTATATGTAAGGCTGTGTTTATGTACCGAATATGCAGACAATAAAAGGGATTTATATTCTCCTGATTCTGACACCCTCTTCTGGAGTGTCTGAAGACAGCTACAGTGTACTTATATCTAATAAATACATACATACCTATATAAATAAATAAATAAATAAACATTTTCAAAAGGATAAGAAATAAAGAAAGACCAGGCAGCCTGCAATCCTTATCTCTGTCTGTCTGTCTGTCTGTCTATCTGTCTGAATCCCTTGAACTGCAGATGGGCCTCCATATAGTTGCTGGTAGTTGATCCCAGGCTCTCTGGAAGAGGAGACAATGCTGTTAATTGTTGAGCATTTTCAGTGGCCCCACCCATCTTTAAATTTTTAGAAGTAAAGTTGAGGCTGTGTTTATGTACATCATGTGCAGACCATAAGAGGGATTTAGATTCTCCAGAATCTGACACCCTCTTCTGGAGTGTCTGAAGACAACTACAGTGTACTTATATCTAATAAATACATAAATAAATAAATAAATAAATAAATAAATAAATAAATAAACAAACATTTTTTAAAAAGGATAAGAAAGAAATAAAGACAAGGCAGGCCTGCCATCCTTATCTCTGTCTGTCTGTATGTCTGTCTGCCTGTCTATCTAATCCCCTGGAACTGGAGATGGGTCACCATATAGTTGCTGGTAGTTGATCCCAGATTCTCTGGAAGAGGAGACAATGCTGTTAATTGTTGAGCCCTATCAGTGGCCCCACCCATCTTTAAATTTTTAGAAGTAAATGTGAGGCTGTGTTTATGTACATCATATGCAGACCATAAGAGGGATTTAGATTCTCCAGAATCTGACACCCTCTACTGGAGTGTCTGAAGACAGCTACAGTGTACTTATATCTAATAAATACATAAATAAATAAATAAACATTTTTAAAAAGGATAAGAAAGAAAGAAAGACCAGGTAGGCCTGCCACCTTGTGTGTCTGTCTGTCTGTCTGTCTATCTGTCACATCCACTGGAACTGGAGATGGGCCACAATATAGTTGCTGGTAGTTGATCCCAGGTTCTCTGGAAGAGGAGACAATGCTGTTAATTTTTGAGCCCTTTCAGTGGCCCCAACCATCTTTAAATTTTTAGAAGTATATGTGAGGCTGTGTTTATGTACATCATATGCAGACCATAAGAGGGATATAGATTATACAGAACCTCACACCCTCTTCTGGAGTGTCTGAAGACAGCTACAGTGTTCGTATATCTCATAAATAAATAAATAAATAAATAAATAAATAAATAAATAAATAAATAAATAAACATTTTTTAAAAAGGATAAGAAAGAAAGAAAAACCAGGCAGGCCTGCCATCCTTATCTTTGTCTGTCTGTCTGTCTCTCTGTCTGTCTGTATGTCTGATCCCCTAGAAATGGAGATGGGCCACCATATAGTTGCTGGTAGTTGATCCCAGGTCCTCTGTAAGAGGAGACAATGCTGTTAATTGTTGAGCCCTTTCAGTGGCCCCACCCATCTTTGAATTTTTAGAAGTAAATGTGACGCTGTGTTTATGTACATCATATTCAGACCATAAGAGGGATTAAATTCTCCAGAATCTGACACAGTCTTTTGAAGTGTCTAAGACGGATACAGTGTACTTATATCTAATAAATACATAAATACATAAATAAACATTTTTTAAAATCTATTAGAAAGAAAGAAAGACCAGGCAGGCCACCCATCCTTATCTCTGTCTGTCTGTCTCTCTGATCCCCTGGAACTGGAGATGGGCCACCATAGAGTTGCTGATAGTTGATCACAGGTTCTCTGGAAGAGAAGACAATGCTGTTATTTGTTGAGCCCTTTCGTTGCCCACCCATCTTTAAATTTTTAGAAGTATATGTAAGGCTGTGTTTATGTACCGAATATGCAGATCATAAGAGGGATTTAGATTCTCCAGAATCTGACACCCTCTTCTGGAGTGTCTGAAGACAGCTACAGTGTACTTATATCTAATAAATTCATAAATAAACAAATAAACATTTTTTAAAAAGGAAAATAAAGAAAGAGAGACCAGGCAGGCCTGCCATTCTTGTCTGTCTGTCTGTCTGTCTGATCCCCGGAACTGGAGATGGGCCACCATATAATTGCTGGTAGTTGATCCCAAGTTCTCTGGAAGAGGAGACAATGCTGTTAATTGTTGAGCCCTTTCAGTGGCCCCACCCATCTTTAAGTTTTTAGAAGTATATGTAAGGCTGTGTTTATGTACATCATATGCAGATCATAAGAGGGATATAGATTCTCCAAAATCTGACACCCTCTTCTGGAGTGTTTGAAGACATCTACAGTGTACTTATATCTAATAAATACATACATAAATTAATAAACATTTTTAAAAAGGATAAGAAAGAAAGAAAGACCAGGCAGGCCTGCCACCTTGTGTGTCTGTCTGTCTGTCTCTCTATCTGTCAGATCCCCTGGAAGTGGAGATGGGCCACCATATAGTTGCTGGTAGTTGATCCCAGGTACTCTGGAAGAGGAGACAATGCTGTTAGTTGTTGAGCCCTTTCAGTAGCCCCACCCATCTTTAAATTTTTAGAAGTATATGTGAGGCTGTGTTTATGTACATCATATGCAGACCATAAGAGGGATTTAGATTCTCCAGGATCTGACACCCACTTCTGGAGTGTCTGAAGACAGCTACAGTGTACTTATATCTAATAAATAAATAAATAAATAAATAAATAAATACATACATACATACATACATACATACATACATACATACATACATAAATAAATAAACATTTTTTAAAAAGGATAAGAAAGAAAGAAAGACCAGGCAGGCCTACCATCCTTATCTCTGTCTGTCTGTCTGTCTGTCTGATCCCCTGGAACTAAAGACGGGCCACCATATAGTTGCTCGTTGTTGATCCCAGGTTCTCTGGAAGAGGAGTCAATGCTGTTAATTATTGAGCCCTTTCAGGGACCCCACCCATCTTTAAATTTTTAGAAGTATATGTGAGGCTGTGTTTATGTACATCATATGCAGACCAGAAGAGGGATTTATATTCTCCAGAATCTGACACCCTCTTCTGGAGTGACTGAAGACAGCTACAGTG
Source organism: Mus caroli (assembly GCF_978045245.1). Lineage (NCBI taxonomy): Eukaryota > Metazoa > Chordata > Mammalia > Rodentia > Muridae > Mus > Mus caroli. Next base: position 188,617 of record NW_028227356.1, read on the forward strand.
TACTTATATCTAATAAATACATAAATTAATAAATAAATAAATAAATAAATAAACATTTTAAAAAAAGGATAAGAAAGAAAGAAAGAAAGAAAGAAAGAAAGAAAGAAAGAAAGAAAGAAAGAAAGAAAGAAAGACCAGGCAGACCTGCCATCCTTATCTCTGTCTGTCTGTCTGTCTGTCTTTCTGATCCCCTGGAACTGGAGGTGGGCCACCATATAGTTGCTGGTATTTGATCCCAGGTTCTCTGGAACAGGAGACAATGCTGTTAATTGTTGAGCCCTTTCAGTTGCCCCACCAATCTTTAAATTTTTAGAATTATATGTGAGGCTGTGTTTATGTACATCATATGCAGACCATAAGAGGGATTTAGATACACCAGAATCTGACACATTCTTCTGGAGTGTGTGAAGACAGATACAGTGTACTTATATCTAATAAATAAATAAATAAATAAATAAATAAATAAATAAATAAATAAATAAATACATAAACATTTTGTAAAAAGGATAAGAAAGAAAGAAAGAACAGGTAGGCCTGCCACCTTTATCCTTGTCTGTCTTCTCTCTGTCTGTCTTTCTGATCCCCGGGAACTGGAAATGGGCCACCATATAGTTGATGGTCGTTGATCCCAGGTTCTCTGGAAGTGGAGACAATGCTGTTAATTGTTGAGCCCTTTCAGTGCCCCCACCCATCTTTAAATTTTTAGAAGTATATGGGAGGCTATGTTTATGTACCTCATATGCAGACAATAAGGGGGATTTAGATTCTCCAGAATTTGACACCCTCTTCTGGAGTGTCTGAAGACAGCTATAGTGTACTTATATGTAATAAATACATAACTAAATAAATAAACATTTTTTAAAAAAGGATAAGAAAGAAAGAAAGACCAGGCAGGCCTGTCATCTTTATCCTTGTCTGTCTGTTTGTCTGTCTGTCTGATCCCTGGGCACTGGAGATTAGCCACTATATACTTGCTTGTAGTTGATCCCAGGTTCTCTGGAAGAGGAGACAATGCTGTTAATTTGAGCCCTATCAGTGGCCCCACCCATCTTTAAATTTTTAGAAGTATATGTGAGGCTGTGTTTATGTACATCATATGCAGACCATAAGAGGGTTTTAGATTCTCCAATTTCTGACACCCTCTTCTGGAGTGTCTGAAGACAGGTACAGTGTACTTAAAAATAATAAATACATAAATAAATAAATAAATAAATAAATAAATAAATAAATAAACATTTTTTAAAAATGATAAGAAAAAAAAAAGACCAGGCAGGCCTGCCATCCTTATCTCTGTCTCTCTGTCTGTCTCTCTGTCTGATCCCCTGGAACTGGAGATGGGCCACCATATAGTTGCTGGTGGTTGATCCCAGGTTCTCTGGAGGAGGAGACAATGCTGTTAATTGTTGAGCACTTTCAGTGCCCACAAATCTTTAAATTGTTGGAAGTAAATGTGAGTCTGTGTTTATGTACATCATATGCAGACCATAAGAGGGATTTAGATTCTCCAGAATCTGACAACTTCTTCTGGAGTGTCTGAAGACCTCTACAGTGTACTTATAGCTAATAAATACATAAATAAATAAATAAATAAATAAATAAATAAATAAATAAACATTTTTTAAAAAGGACAAGAAAGAACGAAAAACCAGGCAGGCCTGCCATCCTTGACTATTTGTCTGTCTGTCTGTCTGAAACCCTGGAACTTAAGATGGGCCACCATATAGTTGCTCGTAGTTGATCCCAGGTTCTCTGGAAGAGGAGACAATGCAGTTAATTGTCGAGCCCATTCAGTGGCCCCACACATCTTTAAATTTTTGGAAGTAATTGTGAGTCTGTGTTTATGTACATCATATGCAGACCATAAGAGGGATTTAGATTCTCCATAATCTGACACCCTCTTCTGGAGTGTCTGAAGACAGCTACAGTGTACTTATATCTAATAAATACATAAATAAATAAATAAATAAATAAATGAATAAATAAATAAATAAACATTTTTTAAAAAGGATAAGAAAGTAAGGAAGACCAGGCAGTCCTGCCACCCTTATCTCTGTCTGTCTGTCTGTCTGTCTGATACCCTGGAACTGGAGATGGGCCACCATAGTGTTGCTGGTAGTTTAGCCCAGGTTCTATGGAAGAGGAGACAATGCTGTTAATTGTTGAGCCCTTTCAGTGGCCCCACCCATCTTTAAATTTTTAGAAGAAAATGTGAGTCTGTGTTTATGTACATCATATGCAGACCCTAAGAGGGATTTAGATTCTCCAGAATCTGACACCCTCTTCTGCAGTGTCTAAAGACAGCTACAGTGTACTTATATCTAATAAATACATATATAAAAAATAAATATTTTTAAAAAGGATAAGAAAGAAAGAAAGACCAGGCAGGCCTGCCATCCTTATCTCTGTCTGTCTGTCTGTCTGTTTGATACCCTGGTACTGGAGATGGGCCACCATATAGTTGCTTGTAGTTGATCCCAGGCTCTCTGGAAGAGGAGACAATGCCGTTAATTGTTGAGCCATTTCAGTGGCCCCACCCATCTTTGAATTTTTAGAAGTAAAGTTGTGCTGTGTTTATGTACATCATATGCAGACCATAAGAGGGATTTAGATTCTCCAGAATCTGACACCCTCTTCTGGATTGTTTGAAGACAGCTACATTGTACTTATATCTAATAAATACATAAATAAATAAATAAACATTTTATTAAAAGGATATAAAAGAAAGAAAGACCAGGCAGGCCTGCCATCCTTATCCTTGTCTCTCTGTCTGTCTGTCTGATAACATGGAACTGGAGATGGGCCACCATATAGTTGCTGGTAGTTGATCCCAGGATCTCTGATGAGTAGACAATGCTGTTAATTGTTGAGACCTTTCAGTGGCCCCACACATCTTTAAATTTTTAGAAGTATATGTGAGGCTGTGTTTATGTACATCATATACAGACCATAAGAGGGATATAGATTCTCCAGAATCTGACACCCTCTTCTGGAGTGTCTGAAGGTAGCTAAAGTGTACTTATATCTAATAAATACATAAATAAATAAATAAATAAATAAATAAATAAATAAATAAATAAACAAACATTTTTTAAAAAGAATAAGATAGAAAGAAAGACCAGGCTGGACTGTCATCCTTATCTATGTCTGTCTGTCTGTCTCTCTGTCTGTCTGTCTGTCTGATCTCCTGGAACTGGAGATGGGCCACCATATAGTTGCTGGTAGTTGATCCCAGGTACTCTGAAGAGGAGACAATTCTGTTAATTGTTCAGCCCTTTCAGTGGCCCCACTCATCTTTAAATTTCTAGAAGTAAATGTGATGCTGTGTTTATGTACATCATATTCAGACCGTAAGAGGGATTTAGATTCTCCAGAATCTGACATCGTCTTTTGGAGTGTCTATGACGGATACAGTGTACATATATCTAATAAATACATAAATAAATAAATAAATAAATAAATAAATAAATAAATAAATAAACATTTTTTTAAAAGGATAAGAAAAAAAGAAAGACCAGCAGGCCTGCCATACTTATCTCTGTCTGTCTGTCTGTCTGTCTGTCAGTCTGATCCACTGGAACTGGAATGGGCCCCATATATTTGCTGGTAGTTGATCCGAGGTTCTCTGGAAGAGGAGACAATGCTGTTAATTGTTGAGTCCTTTCAGTGGCCCCACACATCTTTAAATTTTTAGAAGTATATGTGAGTCTGTGTTTATGTACATCATATGCACACCATAAGAGGGATTTAGATTCTCCAGAATCTGACAACATCTTCTGAAGTGTCTGAAGACAGCTACAGTGTACTTATATCTAATAAATACATAAATACAAATAAATAAATAAATAAATAAACAATTTTTCAACAGTATAATAAAGAAAGAAAGACAAGGCAAGCCTGCCATCCTTATCTCTGTCTGTCTGTCTGTCTGTCTGATCCCCTGGAACTGGAGATGGGCCACCATATAGTTGCTGGTAGTTCATCCCAGGTTCTCTGGAAGAGGAGACAATGCTGTTAATTGTTGAGCCCTTTAAGTGGCCCCACCCATCTTTAAATTTTTAGAAGTATATGTGAGGCTGTGTTTATGTACATCATATGCAGACCATAAGAGGGATATAGATTCTCCAGAATCTGACACCTTCTTCGGGAGTGTTTGAAGACAGCTACAGTGTACTTATATCTAATAAATACATACGTAAATTAATAAACAATTTTTAAAAAGGATAAGAAAGAAAGAAAGACCAGGCAGGCCTGCCATCCTTATCTCTGTCTGTCTGTATGTCTGTCTGTCTGTCTGTCTATCTGATCCCCTGGAACTGGAGATGGGTCACCATATAGTTGCTGGTAGTTGATCCCAGATTCTCTGGAAGAAGAGACAATGCTGTTAATTGTTGAGCCCTCTCAGTTGCCCCGCCCATCTTTAAATTTTTAGAAGTATATGTGAGGCTGTGTTTATGTACATTGTATGTAGACCATAAGAGGGATTTATATTCTCCAGAATCTGATACCCTCTTCTGGAGTGTCTGAAGACAGCTACAGTGTACTTATATCTAATAAATACATAAATAAATAAATAAACATGTTTTAAAAAGGATAAGAAAGAAAGAAAAACCAGGCAGGCCTGCCATCCTTGTCTGTCTGTCTGTCTGTCTGTCTCTCTGATCCCCTGGATCTGGAGATGGGCCCCCATATAGTTGCTGGTAGTTGATCCCAGGTTCTCTGGAAGAGGAGACAATGCTGTTAATTGTTGAGCCCTCACAGTGGCCCCACCCATCTTTAAATTTTTAGAAATAAATGTGAAGCTGTTTTTATGTACATCATATGCATATCATAAGAGGGACTTAGATTCTCCAGAATCTGACACCCTCTTCCTGAGTGTCTGAAGACAGCTACAGTGTACTTATATATAATAAATTCATAAATAAATAAATAAATAAATAAACATTTTTTAAAAGGATAAGAAAGAATGAAAGACCAGGTAGGCTTGCCATCCTTAACTCTATCTGTCTGTATCTCTGTCTGTCTGTCTGATCCCCTGGAACTGGAGATGGGCCACCATATAGTTGCTGGTAGTTGATCCCAGGTTCTCTGGAAGAGGAGACAATGCTGTTAATTGTTGAGCCCTTTCTTTAGTGACCCCACCCATCTTTAAATTTTTAGAAGTATATGTGAGGCTGTGTTTATGTACATCATATGCAGACCATAAGAGGGATTTAGATTCTCCAGAATCTGACACCCTCTTCTGGAGTGTCTGAAGACAGCTACAGTGTACTTATATCTAAAAAATACATAAATAAATAAATAAACATTTTTTAAAAAGGATAAGAAAGAAAGAAAGACCAGGCAGGCCTGCCATCCTTATCTCTGTCTTTCTGTCTGTCTGTTTGTCTGTCTGATCCCCTGAAACTGGAGATGGGCCAACATATAGTTGCTGGTAGTTGATCCCAGGTTCTCTGGAAGAGGAGACAATGCTGTTAATTGTTGGTTCCTTTCAGTGGCCCCAACCATCTTTAAATTTTTAGAAGAATATGTGAGGCTGTGTTTATGTACATCATATGCAGAACATAAATGGGATTTACGTTCTGCAGAATCAAACACCCTCTTCTGGAGTGTCTGAAGATAGCTATAGTGTACTTATATCTAATAAATACATAAATAAATAAATAAACCTTTTTTAAAATGATAAGAAAGAAAGAAAGACCAGGCAGGCCTGCCATCCTTATCTCTGTCTGTCTGTCTGTGTGTCTGTTTGATCCCCTGGAACTGGAGATGGGCCACCATATAATTACTGGTTATTGATCCCAGGTTCTCTGGAAGAGGAGACAATGCTGTTAATTGTTGATCCCTTTTAGTGGCCCCACCCATCTTTAAATTTTTAGAAGTATATGTGAGGCTGTGTTTATGTACATCATATGCAGACCATAAGAGGGATTTAGATTTTCCAGAATCTGACAACCTCTTCTGGAGTGTCTGAAGACAAGTATTGTGTACTTATATCTAATAAATACATTTAAAATAAATAAATAAATAAATAAATAAATAAATAAATAAATAAAAATAAATAAATAAACATTTTTTTTAAACGGAGAAGAAAGAAAGAAGGACCATGCAGGCCTGCCATCCTTATCACTTTCTGTCTGTCTGTCTGTCTGTCTGATCCCCTGTAACTGGAGATGGGACACCATATAGTTGCTGGTAGTTGATCCCAGGTTCTCTGGAAAAGGAGACAATGCTGTTAATTGTTGAGCCCTTTCAGTGGCCCCACCCATCTTTAAATTTTTAGAAGTATATGTGAGGCTATGTTTATGTACATCAAATGCAGACCATAAGAGGGATTTAGATTCTCCAGCATATGACACCCTCTTCTGGAGTGTCTGAAGACAGCTACAATGTACTTATGTCTAATAAATACATAAATAAACAAATAAACATTTTTAAATAAGGATAATAAAGAAAGAAAATAAAGGCAGGCCTTCCATCCTTATATCTGTCTGTCTGTCTGTCTGTCTGATTCCCTGGAACTGGAGATGGGCCACCATAGAGTTGCTGGTAGTTGATCCAGGTTCTCTGGAAGAGGAGACAATGCTGTTAATTGTTGAGCCCTTTCAGTGGCCCCACACATCTTTAAATATTTAGAAATATATGTGAGGCTGTGTTATGTACATCATATGCAGACCATAAGAGGTATTTAGATTCTCCAGAATCTGATACCCTCTTCTGGAGTGTCTGAAGACAGCTACAGTGTACTTATATCTAATAAATAAATAAATAAATAAATAAATAAATAAATAAATAAATAAATAAATAAATAAACATTTTTAAAAAAGGATAAGAAAAAAAGAAAGACTAGCAGGCCTGCCATCCTTATCTCTGTCTGTCTGTCTGTCTGTCTGTCTGATCCCCTGGAACTGGAGATGGGCCACCACATAGTTGCTGGTAGTTTAATCCCAGGTTCTCTGGAAGAGGAGACAATGCTGTTAATTGTTGAGCCCTTTCAGTGGCCCCACACATCTTTAAATTTTTAGAAGTATATGTGAGGCTGTGTTTATGTACATTGTATGTAGACGATAAGAGGGATTTATATTCTCCAGAATCTGATACCCTCTTCTGGAGTGTCTGAAGACAGCTACAGTGTACTTATATCTAATAAATACATAAATAAATAAATAAACATGTTTTAAAAAGGATAAGAAAGAAAGAAAAACCAGGCAGGCCTGCCATCCTTGTCTGTCTGTCTGTCTGTCTGTCTCTCTGATCCCCTGGATCTGGAGATGGGCCACCATATAGTTGCTGGTAGTTGATCCCAGGTTCTCTGGAAGAGGAGACAATGCTGTTAATTGTTGAGCCCTCACAGTGGCCCCACCCATCTTTAAATTTTTAGAAATAAATGTGAAGCTGTTTGTATGTACATCATATGCATATCATAAGAGGGACTTAGATTCTCCAGAATCTGACACCCTCTTCCTGAGTGTCTGAAGACAGCTACAGTGTACTTATATATAATAAATTCATAAATAAATAAATAAACCTTTTTAAACGGATAAGAAAGAAATAAAAACCAGAAGGCCTGCCATCCTTGTCTGTATGTCTGTCTGTCTGTCTGATCGCCTGGAACTGGAGATGGGCCACCATATAGTTGCTGGTAGTTGATCCCAGGTTCTCTGGAAGAGGAGACAATGCTGTTAATTTTTGAGCCCTTTCAGTGGCCCCACCCATCTTTAAATTTTTATAAGTATATGTGAGGCTGTGTTCATGTACATCATATGCAGACCATAAGAGGGATTTAGATTCTCCAGAATCTGACACCCTCTTCTGGAGTGTCTGAAGACAGCTACAGTGTACTTATATCGAATAAATAAATAAATAAATAAATAAATAAATAAATAAATAAACATTTTTTAAAAGGATAAGAAAGAATGAAAGACCAGGTAGGCCTGCCATCCTTAACTCTATCTGTCTGTATCTCTGTCTGTCTGTCTGATCCCCTGGAACTGGAGATGGGCCACCATATAGTTGCTGGTAGTTGATCCCAGGTTCTCTGGAAGAGGAGACAATGCTGTTAATTGTTGAGCCCTTTCAGTGGTCCTACCCATCTTTAAATTTTTAGAAGTATATGTGAGGCTGTGTTTATGTACATCATATGCAGACCATAAGAGGGATATAGATTCTCCAGAATCTGAAACCCTCTTCTGGAGTGTCTGAAGACAGCTACAGTGTACTTATATCGAATAAATACATAAATAAAGAAATAAATAAATAAATAAATAAATAAATAAATAAATATACATTTTTTAAAAGGGATAAGAAAGAAAGAAAAACCAGGCAGGCTTCCATCCTTGTCTGTCTTTCTCTCTGTCTGTCTGTCTTGCCTAGCCCCTTGCGTTGCCTAGCCTAGCCCCTTGCCTTGCCTAGCCCAGCCCCTTGCCTAGCCTAGCCTAGCCCAGCCCTGCCTTGCCTAGCCCTGCCTATCCCTGTCTTTAACCAGGCTGGCCTCGAACTCAGAAACTGACTGCCTCTGCCTCCAGAGTGCTCTCATTAAGAGCTCGAGCCACCACTGACTGTTGGGTTTTCTAAGTCTTACATAGGTATGGTCTGTTTCTCAACTGTGAAACCCTAATTAACACATGTAGTCTGTCCTAGGTCAGCCATAGCTACAGACTGAGGCCTTTTCTAAAACAAAACAAAAGAAAACAAAAAAAAATAGAAATAATAAAATAAATAAATTAAGAAACCACATGATATCTTTTCTTTCTTTCAATGATACTCAGAGTTTGAAGCAGTTCACCCATGAGACCTCAGCTCCGGACATTGAGGCTGTTTCCCTAACAAGTATTATGGCTGAACCTGAGGGGTTCTACTGCTGATTTGTGTCCCCCACTTTAAAAAAATAGTTGTTTTCAAAGGCTGCAGGTTCTTAGCTCTGTTCCTTGTTACAGTTGAGTCACAGCCCTGAAAGTTCAGTGGTAGTTAAAGGCACTGAGAAGGGCTTCCTATAGACATCAAAGACCAAGTCTTTGTTATTAAAAAGTTAATCTGGATTCCCCCACACCCTGGCATCCTTAGAATTCCTAGAAAGGAAGGCAGGGACCTGGGCAGAAGGGTGCAAGGCTACTGGTGTTTGTAAGTGGTAACAGAAAGCTTTCTCTTGTTGGTACCCTACCCCAAGTTACACTGTCACTTCTTTTTCCTAGTTGTTGTTTTGTAGGTTTGTATTCTCAACATAGACCCTTTTCCTTCCTAACCTTGGCTGTCCTGAAACTTACTGTCCTTGAACTCAGTGATTTGCCTGTCTTGCTGGGATGAAACTGTGAGCTACCATCCAGAAGGAAGCACCCTGCTGAGGTTAGATTGGGGTCTCTTCCATTTTCCTCTATGAACATGCATATGGCAGGCCTGTTCTTTCTTTTTTACTTTTCCTTTTCTTTTTAAAGATTTATTTATTTATTATATTTAAGTATGCTGTAGCTATCTTCAGACAGTCCAGAAGAGGGTGTCAGATTCTGAAGAATCTAAATCATTCTTATTGTCTGCATATGATGTATATAAACACAGCCTCACATATACTCAAAAAAAAAAAAAAAAAAAAAAAGAAAGAAAGATGTGGCTACAGAGAGGGCTCAACAATTAAGAGCATTGTCTCCTCTTCCAGAGAACCTGGGCTCAATTACCAGTATTATATATGGTGGCCCATCTCCAGTTCCAGGGGATCTAATACTCTGTTCTGGAGTCTGTGGGCACAGCATACACATGCAAAACATTCTTACACAATCATTGAGAGAGGAGAGAGAGGGGTTGAGAGAGAGGGGAGGTAATCATACCTCCTGACGAGTTTGAAGACCTGAGCTTCATCACTCACACAAATAAATAAATGCAAAATATTTTTAAAAAATAAACTCTGCCATTGCCCTTTAAAAATTCCTAGAAAACAAGTTTTATAAGCAACAGAAATATTTACTATATCTAAAGTACAGTCATGAGCATATTCTCTAAATAGAAAAAGGCCTGTTAGTCTTAGAAATGGAAAAGACAAACCAAGGAAGGTTTGCAATTACATAATGAGGCAGCTCAGCCCAGCTCTTAGGTTGGAAATAAGACTGGAGAATAGGATACACCTGAAGACAGCCAGCCATTGCTTTTTGTTTTGGAGGCTGAAAGGATACACCTGAAGACAGCCAATGCTGTGTGATGGTGATCTGGTATTTTTTTTTTTAATTTTTAAAAACTTTAACACTTTTTATAAAACCTCTTTCTTTCTTTCTTTCTTTCTTCCTTTCTTTCTTTCTTCCTTTCTTTCTTTCTTTCTTTCTTTCTTTCTTCCTTCCTTCCTTCCTTCCTTTCTTTCTTCCTTTCTTCCTTTCTTCCTTTCTTCCTTTCTTCCTTTCTTCCTTTCTTTCTTCCTTCCTTCCTTCCTTTCTTCCTTTCTTTCTTTCTTTCTTCCTTCCTTCCTTTCTTTCTTTCTTTCTTTCTTCCTTCCTTTCTTTCTTTCTTCCTTTCTTCCTTTCTTCCTTTCTTCCTTCCTTTCTTCCTTTCTTCCTTCCTTTCTTCCTTTCTTCCTTTCTTTCTTTCTTTCTTTCTTTCTTTCTTTCTTTCTTTCTTTCTCTTTACCCTAGCCTACCCTATAGCCTACCCTATAGCCTACCCTAGCCTACCCTATAGTCTACCCTATAGCCTACCCTATAGCCTACCCTATAGCCTACCCTATAGCCTACCCTATAGCCTACCCTATAGCCTACCCTATAGCCTACCCTAGCCCTGCCTAACCCTGTCTTTCACCAGGGTGGCCTCGAACTCAGAAACTTACTGCCTCTGCCTACAGAGTGCTCTCATTAAGAGCTTGAGCCACCACTGAAGGTCGGGTTATCTAAACCTTACCTTGCTCTTGGTGTCTTTTCTCAGCTGTGAAACCCTAATTAACACAGGTAGGCAGTCCTGGGTCAGCCAGAGCTACAGACTGAGGCCTTCTCTAAAAACAAATAAAACAAAACAAAACAACAAATAGAAATAATAAAATACATAAATTAAACAACCACAGCATAGCTTTTCCCTCTCTAGGTGGTACTCAGAAATTCCAGCAGTTGGCCTGTGACACCTCAGCTCAGTATATGTGAGGCTGTGTTTATGTACATCATACACAGACCATAAGAGGGATTTAGATTCTCTAGAATCTAACACACTCTTCTGGAGTGTCTGTAGACAGCTACAGTGTACTTATATATAATAAATACATAAATAAATAAACATTTTTTAAAGGATAAGAAAGAAAGAAAGACCAGGCAGGCCTGCCATCCTTATCTCTGTCTGTCTGTCTGTCTGTCTGATCCCCTGGAACTGCAGATGGGCCACCATATAGTTGCTGGTAGTTGATCCCAGGTTCTCTGGAAGAGGAGACAATGATGTTAATTGTTGAGCCCTTTCAGTGGTCCTACCCATCTTTAAATTTTTAGAAGTATATGTGAGGCTGTGTTTATGTACATCATATGCAGACCATAAGAGGGATTTAGATTCTCCAGAATCTGACACCCTCTTCTGGAGTGTCTGAAGACAGCTACTGTGTACTTATATCTAATAAATACATAAATAAATAATTAAATAAACATTTTTTACAAAGGATAAGAAAGAAAGAAAGACCAGGCAGGCCTGCCATCCTTATCTCTGTCTGTCTGTCTGTCTGTCTGATCCCTGAGAACTGGAGATGGGCCACTATATAGTTGATGGTAGTTGATCCCAGGTACTCTGGAAGAGGAGACAATGCTGTTACGTGTAGAGCTTTTTCAGTGGCCCCACCCTTCTTTAAATTTTTGAAGTATATGTGAGGCTGTGTTTATGTACATCATATGCAGACCATAAGAGGGATTTAGATTCTGCAGAATGTGACACCCTCTACTGGAGTGTCAGAAGACAGCTACAGTGTACTTATATCTAGTAAATACATAAATGAATAAATAAATAAATAAATAAATAAATAAATAAATAAATAAGTAAATAAACATTTTTTTAAAGGATAAAAAAAAAAGAAAGACCAGGCAGGCCTGCCATCCTTATCTCTGTCTGTCTGTCTGTCTGTCTGATCCCCTGGAACTGGAGATGGGCCACCATATAGGTGCTGGTAGTTGATCCCAGGTTCTCTGGAAGAAGAGACAATGCTGTTAATTGTTGAGCCCTTTCAGTGGCCCCACTCATCTTTAAATTTTTAGAAGAGTATGTGAGGCTGTGTTTATGTACATGATATGCAGATCATAAGAGAGATTTAGATTCTCCAGAATCTGACACCCTCTTCTGAAGTGACTGAAGACAGCTAATGTGTACTTATATCGAATAAATACATAAATAAATAAATAAATAAATAAATAAATAAATAAACATTTTTTAAAAAGATAAGAAAGAAAGAAAGACCAGGCAGGCCTGCCATCCTTATCTCTGTCTGTCTGTCTGTCTGTCTGTCTGATCCTCTGATACTGGATATGGGCCACCATATAGTTGCTGGTAGTTGATCCCAGGTTCTCTGGAAGAGGAGACAATGCTGTTAATTGTTGAGACATTTCAGTGGTCTCACCCATCTTTAAATATTTAGAAGTGTATGTGAGGCTGTGTTTATGTACATCATATGCAGACCATAAAAGGGATTTAGATTCTCCAGAATCTGACACCCTCTTCTGGAGTATCTGAAGACAGCTACAGTGTACTGATATCTAATAAATAAATAGATAAATAAATAAATAAATAAATAAATAAACATTTTTTTAAAAGGATAAGAAATAAAGAAAGACCAGGCAGGCCTACCATCCATATCTCTGTCTGTCTGTCTTTCTATCTGATCTCCGGGAACTGGAGATGGGCCACCATATAGTTGCTGGTAGTTGATCCAAGGTTCTCTGGAAGAGGAGACCATTCTGTTAATTGTTGAGCCCTTTCAGTGGCCCCACACTTCTTTAAATTTTTAGAAGTATACTTGAGGCTGTGTTTATGTACATCATATGCACATTATAAGAGGATTTAGATTCTCCAGAATCTGACTCCCTCTACTGGAGTGTCTGAAGACAGCTACAGTGTATTTATATCTAATAAATAAATAAATAAATAAATAAATAAATAAATAAATAAATAAACATTATTTAAACAGGATAAGAAATAAAGAAAGACCTGGCAGGCCTGCCATCCATATCTCTGTCTGTCTGTCTGTCTGTCTATCTGATCCCCTGGAACTGGAGATGGGCCACCATATAGTTGCTGGTAGTTGATCCCAGGTTCTCTGGAAGAGGAGACAATGCTGTTAATGTTGAGCCCTTTCTTTCTTTCTTTCTTTTTTTTTTTTTTTTTTTTTTTTTGGTTTTTTCGAGACAGGGTTTCTCTGTGTAGCCCTGGCTGTCCTGGAACTCACTTTGTAGACCAGGCTAGCCGGGAACTCAGAAATCCGCCTGCCACTGCCTCCCGAGTGCTGGGATTAAAGGCGTGCGCCACCACGCCCGGCTTGTTGAGCCCTTTCAATGGCCCTACCCATGTTTAAATTTTTAGAAGTGTATGTGAGGCTGTGTTTATGTACATCATATGCAGACCATAAGAGGGATTTAGATTCTCCAGAATCTGACACCCTCTTCTGGAGTGTCTGAAGACAGCTACAGTGTACTTATGTCTAATAAATAAATAAATAAATAAATAAATAAATAAATAAATAAATATTTTTTTTAAAAAAAAATGATAAGAAAAAAAGAAAGACCAGGCAGGGCCTGCCATCCTTTTCTCTGTCTGTCTGTCTGTCTGTCTTTCTGATCTCCTGGAACTGGAGATGGGCCACCATATAGTTGCTGGTAGTTGATCCCAGGTTCTCTGGAAGAGGAGACAATGCTGTTAATTGTTGAGCCCTTTCAGTGGCCCCACTCATCTTTAAATTTTTAGAGGTGTATGTGAGGCTGTGTTTATGTACATCATATGCAGACCATAAGAGGGATTTAGATTCTCCAGAATATGACACCCTCTTCTGGAGTGTCTGAAGATAGCTACAGTGTACTTATATGTAATAAATACATAAATAAATAAATAAATAAATAAATAAATAAATAAATAAATAAACATTTTTTAAAAAGGATAAGAAAGAAAGAAAGACCAGGCAGGCCTTCCATCCTTATCTCTGTCTGTCTGTCTGTCTCTCTGTCTGATCCCCTGGAACTGGAGATGGGCAACCATATAGTTGCTTGTAGTTGATCCCAGGTTCTCTGGAAGAGGAGACAATGCTGTTAATTATTGAGCCCTTTCAGTGGCCCCACCCATCTTTAAATTTTTAGAAGTATATGTGAGGCTGTGTTTATGTACATCATATGCAGACCATAAGAGGGATTTAGATTCTCCAGAATCTGACACCCTCTACTGGAGTGTCTGAAGACAGCTACAGTGTACTTATATCTAAAAAATACATAAATAAATAAATAAATAAATAAATAAATAAATAAATAAATAAATAAAATATTTTTTAAAAGGATAAGAAATAAAGTAAGACCAGGCAGGCCTGCCATCCTTATGTCTGTCTGTCTGTCTGTCTGTCTTTCTGATCCCCTGGAACTGGAGATGGGCCACCATATAGTTGCTGTTAGTTGATCCCAGGTTTTCTGGAAGAGGAGACAATTCTGTTAATTGTTGAGCCCTTTAAGTGGCCCCACCCATCTATAAATTTTTAGAAGTATATGTGAGGCTGTGTTTATGTACATCATATGCAGCCCATAAGAGGGATTTAGATTCTCCAGAATCTTACACCCTTTTCTGCAGTGTCTCAAGACAGCTACAGTGTACTTATATCTAATAAATAAATAAATAAATAAATAAATAAATAAATAAATAAATAAATAAACATTTTTTAAAAGGGATAAGAAAGAAAGAAAAACCAGGCAGGCCTGCCATACTTGTCTGTCTGTCTTACTGTCTTGCCTAGCCCCTTGCCTAGCCTAGCCTAGCCTAGCCCCTTGCCTAGCCTAACCTAGCCCCTTGCTTAGCCTAGCCCTGCCTTTCCTAGCCCTGCCTATCCCTGTCTTTAACCAGGCTGGCCTCGAAATCAGAAACTGACTGCCTCTCCCTCCAGAGTGCTCTCATTAAGAGCTCGAGCCACCACTGACTGTTGGGTTTTCTAAGTCTTACATAGGTATGGTCTGTTTCTCAGCTGTGAAACCGTAATTAACACATGTAGTCTGTCCTAGGTCAGCCATAGCTACAGACTGAGGCCTTTTCTAAAACAAAACAAAAGAAAACAAAAAATAGAAATAATAAAATAAATAAATTAAGCAACCACATGATATCTTTTCTTTCTTTCAATGATACTCAGAGCTTGAAGCAGTTCACCCATGAGACCTCAGCTCCGGACATTGAGGCTGTTTCCCTAACAAGTATTATGGCTGAACCTGAGGGGTTCTACTGCTGATTTGTGTCCCCCACTTTAAAAAAATAGTTGTTTTCAAAGGCTGCAGGTTCTTAGCCCTGTTCCTTGTTACAGTTGAGTCACAGCCCTGAATGTTCAGTCTTAGTTAAAGGCACTGAGAAGGGCTTCCTATAGACATCAAAGACCAAGTCTTTGTTATTAAAAAGTTAATCTGGATTCCCCCACCCCCTGAGGGTTTGTATTCTCAACATAGACCCTTTTCCTTCCTAACCTTGGCTGTCCTGAACCTTACTGTCCTTGAACTCAGTGATTTGCCTGTCTTGCTGGGATGAAACTGTGAGCTACCATCCAGAAGGAAGCACCCTGCTGAGGTTAGATTGGGGTCTCTTCCATTTTCCTCTATGAACATGCATATGGCAGGCCTGTTCTTTCTTTTTTACTTTTCCTTTTCTTTTTAAAGATTTATTTATTTATTATATCAAAGTATGCTGTAGCTATGTTCAGACACTCCAGAAGAGGGTGTCAGATGCTGAAGAATCTAAATCATTCTTATTGTCTGCATATGATGTATATAAACACAGCCTAACATATACTCAAAAAAAAAAGAAAGAAAGAAAGAAAGAAAGAAAGAAAGAAAGAAAGAAAGAAAGAAAGAAAGAAAGAAAGAAAGGAAGAAAGAAAGAAAGAAAGAAAGAAAGAAAGATGTGGCTACAGAGAGGGCTCAACAATTAAGAGCATTGTCTCCTCTTCCAGAGAACCTGGGCTCAATTACCAGTATATATATATATGGTGGCCCATCTCCAGTTCCAGGGGATCTATTACTCTGTTCTGGAGTCTGTGGGCACAGCATACACATGCAAAACATTCTTACACTAAAAATAAAATAGATCATTCAGAGAGAGGACAGAGAGTGGGTGAGAGAGAGGGGAGGTAATTATAACTCCTGACGAGTTTGAAGACCTGAGCTTCATCACTCACACAAATAAATACATGCAAAATAATTTTTATTGAGCAACAGTTATATTTACTATATCTAAAGGACAGTCATGAGCATATTCTCTAAATAGAAAAAGGCCTGTTAGTCTTAGAAATGGAAAAGACAAACCAAGGAAGATTTGCAATTACATAATGAGGCAGCTCAGCCCAGCTCTTAGGTTGGAAATAAGACTCGAGAATAGGATACACATGAAGCCAGCCAGCCATTGCTTTTTGTTTTGGAGGCTGAAAGGATACACCTGAAGACAGCCAATGATGTGTGTGCTTGATGGTGATCTGGTAATTTTTTTTTTAATTTTTAAAAACTTTAACACTTTTTATAAAACTTTTATAAAAACTTTTTATTCTCCTTTCTTTCTTTCTTTCTTTCTTTCTTTCTTTCTTTCTTTCTTTCTTTCTTTCTTTCTTTCTTTCTTTCTTTCTTTTTTCAGGGTTTCTCACCATATTGCAGGTACTACAAGTTTGATTTTCTTATTTTTCGACTGTTTCAGGGTTTCTCACCATATTGCAGGTCCTACTGTGTGATTTTCTCATTTTTCGACTTTTTCAGGGTTTCTTATCATATTCCAAGTCCTAGAGTGTGATTTTCTCATTTTTCGACTTTTTCAGGGATTCTCACCATATTGCAGGTCCTACAAGTGTGAATTTCTTAATTTTCGACTTTTGCAGGGTTTCTCACCATGTTCCATCTACTACAGTGTATTTTTCTCATTTTTTAAAATTTTCACGGTCTCTCATCTTATTCCAAGTCAAACAGTGTAATTTTCTCATTTTTCGACTTTTTCAGGGTTTCTCACCATATTGCAGGTACTACAAGTTTGATTTTCTTATTTTTCAAATGTTTCAGGGTTTCTCACCATATTCCAGGTCCTACTGTGTGATTTTCTCACGTTAAGACTTTTTCAGTGTTTCTCACCAATATTCTAGGTACTACAGTGTGATTTTCTCATTTTTTGACTTTTTCAGGTTTTCTCATCATATTCCAAGTCATAGAGTGTGATTTTCTCTTTTTCGGACTTTTTCAGGGTTTCTCAAAAATATTCCAGGTCCTACAGTGTAATTTTCTCATTTTTTGACTTTTTCAGGTTTTCTCATCTTACTTCAAGTCCTACAGTGTGATTTTCTCATTTTTCGACTTTTTCAAGGTTTCTCACCATATTGCAGGTCCTACAAGTGTGATTTTCTTATTGTTGGACTTTTTCAGGGTTTCTCACCATATTCCAGCTCCTACAGTGCATTTTTGTCATTTTTTGTCTTTTTCACGGTTTCTCATCTTATTCCAAGTCCTACAGTGTGATTTTCTCATTTTTCGACTTTTTCAGGGTTTCTCACCATATTGCAGTGCTACTGTGTGATTTTCTCATTTTTAGACTTTTTCAGGGTTTCTCACCATATTCCAGGTTCTACTGTGTGATTTTCTCATTTTTTGACTTTTTCAGGGTTTCTCACCATATTCCAAGTCCTATAGTGTGATTTTCTCATTTTTTGACTTTTTCAGGGTTTCTCATCTTACTCCAAGTCCTACAGTGTGATTTTCTCATTTTTGACTTTTTCAGGGTTTCTCACCATATTGCAGGTCCTACAAGTGTGATTTTCTTATTGTTGGACTTTTTCAGGTTTTTCTCACCATATTCCAGCTCCTACAGTGCATTTTTGTCATTTTTTGTCTTTTTCACGGTTTCTCATCTTATTCCAAGTCCTACAGTGTGATTTTCTCATTTTTCGACTTTTTAAGGGTTTCTCACCATATTGCAGGTCCTACTGTGTGATTTTCTCATTTTTAGACTTTTTCAGGGTTTCTCACCATATTCCAGGTACTACTGTGTGATTTTCTCATTTTTTGACTTTTTCAGGGTTTCTCATCATATTCCAAGTCCTAGAGTGTGATTTTCTCTTTTTAAGACTTTTTAAGGGTTTCTCACCATATTCCAGGTCCTACAGTGTGATTTTCTCAATTTTTGACTTTTTCAGGGTTTCTCATCATATTCCAAGTCCTAGACTGTGATTTTCTCTTTTTTCGACTTTTTCAGGGTTTCTCACCATATTCCAGGTCCTACAGTGTGATTTTCTCATTTTTTGACTTTTTCAGGGTTTCTCATCTTACTCCAAGTCCTACAGTGTGATTTTCTCATTTTTCGACTTTTTCAGGGTTTCTCACCATATTGCAGGTCCTACT
>NW_028227356.1:207246-318019 GCF_978045245.1 Mus caroli
TATTGCAGGTACTACAAGTTTGATTTTCTTATTTTTCGACTGTTTCAGTGTTTTCTCACCATATTGCAGGTCCAACTGTGTGATTTTCTCATTTGAGACTTTTTCAATGTTTCTCACCATATTCCAGCTACTACAGTCTGATTTTCTCATTTTTGACTTTTTCAGGGTTTCTCATCATATTCCAAGTCCTAGAGTGTGATTTTTCCAATTTTTCGCCTTTTTCAGAGTTCTCACCATATTCCAGGTACTACTGCGTGATTTTCTCATTTTTCGACTTTTTCAGGGTTTCTCTCCATATTGCAAGTCCTAATAGTGTGAATTTCTTATTTTTGGACTTTTTTAGGGTTTCTCACCATATTCCAAGTCCTACAGTGTGATTTTGTCATTTTTAGACTTTTTCAGGGTTTCTCACCATAGTGGAGGTTCTAAAGTGTGATTTTTCTTAATTTTTCGACTTTTTCAGGGTTTCTCACCATATTGGAGGTTCTACAAGTGTGATTTTCTTATTTTTCGACTTTTTCAGGGTTTACTCACCATATTCCAGCTTCTACAGTGTATTTTTCTCATTTTTTGACTTTTTCACGGTTTCTCATCATATTCTAAATCTACAGTGGTGATTTTCTCATTTTTGGAATTTTTCAGGGTTTCTCACCATATTGCAGTACTACAAGTTTGATTTTCTTATTTTTTGACTGTTTCAGTGTTTCTCACCATATTGCAGGTCCTACACGTGTGAATTTCTTATTTTTGGACTTTTTCAGGGTTTCTCACCATATTCCAGGTACTACAGTGTGATTTTCACATTTTAAGACTTTTTCAGGGTCTCTCACCATATTGCATGTCCTACAAGTGTGTATATCTTATTTTTCTACTTTTTAACGGTTTCTCTCCATATTCCATCTCCTACCGTCGTACTTTTTGTCATTTTTTGTCTTTTCACGGTTTCTCATTTTATTCCAAGTCCTACAGTGTGATTTTCTCATTTTTTGACTTTTTCAGGGTTTCTCATCATATTCCCAAGTCCTACAGTGTGATTTTCTCATTTTTTGACTTTTTCAGGGTTTCTCATCTTATTCCAAGTCCTAGAGTGTGATTTTTCTAATTTTTCGACTTTTCCAGATTATATCACTTTATTCCTTTTACTACAGTGTGATTTTTCTCATTTTTTGACTTTTTCAAGGTTTCTCACCATATTCCATGTCCTACAGTGGTGATTTTCTCATTTTAAGACTTTTTCAGGGTTTGTCACCATATTCCAGGTACTACAGTGTGATTTTCTTATTTTACACTTTTTCAGTGTTTTCTGACCAAATTCAGGACCTACTGTGTGATTTTCTCATTTTTCGACTTTTTCAGGGTTTCTCACCATATTCCAGGTCCTACACTGTGATTTTTCTAATTTTTCCACTTTTTCAGGGGTTTTTCACCATATTGGAGGTCCTACAAGTGTGGTTTCTTATTTTTCGACTCTTTCAGGGTTTCTCATCATATTCCAGCTCCTACAGTGTATTATTCTCATTTTTTGACTTTTTCACGGTTTCTCATCATATTCCAAATCCTACAGTGTGATTTTCTCATTTTTGGAAATTTCAGGGTTTCTCACCATATTGCAGGTACTACAAGTTTGATTTTTCTTATTTTTCGATCTTTCAGGGTCTCTCACCAAATTCCAGGTCCTACTGTTTGATTTTCCTCAATTTTAGACTTTTTCAGAGTTTCTCACCATATTCCAGGTACTACAGTGTGATTTTTCTCATTTTTCGACTTTTTCAGGGTTTCTCACCATATTGCAGGTCCTACAAGTATGAATTTCTTATTTTTGGACTTTTTCAGGGTTTCTCACCATATTCCAGGTCCTACAGTGTGATTTTCTCATTTTAAGACTTTTTCAGTGTTTCTCACCATATTCCAGGTACTACTGCGTGATTTTCTCATTTTTCGACTTTTTCAGGGTTTCTTCACCATATTGCAAGTCCTACAAGTGGTGAATTTCTTATTTTTGGACTTTTTTTAGGGTTTCTCACCATATTCCAGGTCCTACAGTGTGATTTTGTCATTTTTAGACTTTTTCAGGGTTTCTCACCATATTGGAGGTTCTACAAGTGTGATTTTCTTATTTTTCGACTTTTTCAGGGTTTCTCACCATATTGGAGGTTCTACAAGTGTGATTTTCTTATTTTGTCGACTTTTTCAGGGTTACTCACCATATTCCAGCTTCTACAGTGTATTTTTTCTCATTTTTTGACTTTTTCACGGTTTCTCATCATATTCTAAATCCTACAGGTGTGATTTTCCTCATTTTTGGAATTTTTCAGGGTTTCTCACCATATTGCAGGTACTACAAGTTTGATTTTCTTATTTTTCGACTGTTTCAGTGTTTCTCACCATATTGCAGGTCCAACTGTGTGATTTTTCCATTTTGAGACTTTTTCAATGTTTCTCACCATATTCCAGCTACTACAGTCTGATTTTCTCATTTTTGACTTTTCAGGGTTTCTCATCATATTCCAAGTCCTAGAGTGTCATTTTTCCAATTTTTCGCCTTTTTCAGAGTTTTCTCACCATATTCCAGGTACTACTGCGTGATTTTCTCATTTTCGACTTTTTCAGGGTTTCTCTCCATATTGCAAGTCCTAATAGTGTGAATTTCTTATTTTTGGACTTTTTTAGGGTTTCTCACCATATTCCAAGTCCTACAGTGTGATTTTTGTCATTTTTAGACTTTTTCAGGGTTTCTCACCATAGTGGAGGTTCTACAAGTGTGATTTTCTTATTTTTCGACTTTTTCAGGGTTTCTCACCATATTGGAGGTTCTACAAGTGTGATTTTCTTATTTTTCGACTTTTTCAGGGTTTACTCACCATATTCCAGCTTCTACAGTGTATTTTTCTCATTTTTTGACTTTTTCACGGTTTCTCATCATATTCTAAATCCTACAGTGTGATTTTCTCATTTTTGGAATTTTTCAGGGTTTCTCACCATATTGCAGGTACTACAAGTTTGATTTTCTTATTTTTTTGACTGTTTCAGTGTTTCTCACCATATTGCAGGTCCAACTGTGGTGATTTTCTCATTTTGAGACTTTTTCAATGTTTCTCACCATATTCCAGCTACTACAGTCTGATTTTCTCATTTTGACTTTTTCAGGGTTTCTCATCATATTCCAAGTCCTAGAGTGTGATTTTTCCAATTTTTCGCCTTTTTCAGAGTTTCTCACCATATTCCAGGTTCCACAGTGTGATTTTCTCATTTTTGACTTTTTCAGGATTGCTCACCATATTCCATCTTCTACATTGTGATTTTCTCATTTTTCAACTTTTTCAGGGTTTCTCATCTTATTCCAAGTCCTACAGTGAAATTTTCTCATTTCTGACTTTTCAGGGTGTCTCATCTTATTCCAAGTCCTACAGTGTGATTTTCTCATTTTTCGACTTTTTCAGGGTTTCTCACCATATTGCAGGTCCTACACGTGTGAATTTCTTATTTTTGGACTTTTTCAGGGTTTCTCACCATATTCCAGGTACTACAGTGTGATTTTCTCATTTTAAGACTTTTTCATGGTCTCTCACAATATTGCATGTCCTACAAGTGTGTATATCTTATTTTTCTACTCTTTACGGTTTCTCTCCATATTCCATCTCCTACCGTGTACTTTTGTCATTTTTTGTCTTTTTCAGGGTTTCTCATCATATTCCAAGTCCTACAGTGTGATTTTCTCATTTTTTGACTTTTTCAGGGTTTCTAATCATATTCCAAGTCCTACAGGGTGATTTTCTCATTTTTTGACTTTTTCAGGGTTTCTCATCTTATTCTAAGTCCTAGAGTGTGATTTTTCTAATTTTTCAACTTTTTCAGATTTTATCACTATATTCCTTTTACTACAGTTTGATTTTTCTCATTTTTGACTTTTTCAAGGTTTCTCACCATATTCCATGTCCTAAAGTGTGATTTTCTCATTTTAAGACTTTTTCAAGGTTTCTCACCATATTCCAGGTACTATAGTGTGATTTTCTTATTTTACACTTTTTCAGTGTTTCTGACCAAATTCCAGGACCTACTGCGTGATTTTCTCATTTTTCGACTTTTTCAGGGTTTCTCACCATATTCCAGGTCCTACACTGTGATTTTCTCATTTTTCGACTTTTTCAGGGTTTTTCGCCATATTGGAGGTCCTACAAGTGTGGTTTTCTTATTTTTCGACTCTTTCAGGGTTTCTCATCATATTCCAGCTCCTACAGTGTATTATTCTCATTTTTTGACTTTTTCACGGTTTCTCATCATATTCCAAATCCTACAGTGTGATTTTCTCATTTTTGGAATTTTTCAGGGTTTCTCACCATATTGCAGGTACTACAAGTTTGATTTTCTTATTTTTCGATCTTTCAGGGTTTCTCACCAAATTCCAGGTCCTACTGTTTGATTTTCTCAATTTTAGACTTTTTCAGGGTTTCTCACCATATTCCAGGTACTACAGTGTGATTTTCTCATTTTTCGACTTTTTCAGGGTTTCTCACCATATTGCAGGTCCTACAAGTATGAATTTCTTATTTTTGGACTTTTTCAGGGTTTCTCACCATATTCCAGGTCCTACAGTGTGATTTTCTCATTTTAAGACTTTTTCAGTGTTTCTCACCATATTCCAGGTACTACTGCGTGATTTTCTCATTTTTCGACTTTTTCAGGGTTTCTCACCATATTGCAAGTCCTACAAGTGTGAATTTCTTATTTTTGGACTTTTTTAGGGTTTCTCACCATATTCCAGGTCCTACAGTGTGATTTTGTCATTTTTAGACTTTTTCAGGGTTTCTCACCATATTGGAGGTTCTACAAGTGTGATTTTCTTATTTTTCGACTTTTTTAGGGTTTCTCACCATATTGGAGGTTCTACAAGTGTGATTTTCTTATTTTGTCGACTTTTTCAGGGTTTACTCACCATATTCCAGCTTCTACAGTGTATTTTTCTCATTTTTTGACTTTTTCACGGTTTCTCATCATATTCTAAATCCTACAGTGTGATTTTCTCATTTTTGGAATTTTTCAGGGTTTCTCACCATATTGCAGGTACTACAAGTTTGATTTTCTTATTTTTCGACTGTTTCAGTGTTTCTCACCATATTGCAGGTCCAACTGTGTGATTTTCTCATTTTGAGACTTTTTCAATGTTTCTCACCATATTCCAGCTACTACAGTCTGATTTTCTCATTTTTGACTTTTTCAGGGTTTCTCATCATATTCCAAGTCCTAGAGTGTGATTTTTCCAATTTTTCGCCTTTTTCAGAGTTTCTCACCATATTCGAGGTACTACTGCGTGATTTTCTCATTTTTCGACTTTTTCAGGGTTTCTCACCATATTGCAAGTCCTACAAGTGTGAATTTCTTATTTTTGGACTTTTTTAGGGTTTCTCACCATATTCCAAGTCCTACAGTGTGATTTTGTCATTTTTAGACTTTTTCAGGGTTTCTCACCATAGTGGAGGTTCTACAAGTGTGATTTTCTTATTTTTCGACTTTTTCAGGGTTTCTCACCATATTGGAGGTTCTACAAGTGTGATTTTCTTATTTTTCGACTTTTTCAGGGTTTACTCACCATATTCCAGCTTCTACAGTGTATTTTTCTCATTTTTTGACTTTTTCACGGTTTCTCATCATATTCTAAATCCTACAGTGTGATTTTCTCATTTTTGGAATTTTTCAGGGTTTCTCACCATATTGCAGGTACTACAAGTTTGATTTTCTTATTTTTTGACTGTTTCAGTGTTTCTCACCATATTGCAGGTCCTACACGTGTGAATTTCTTATTTTTGGACTTTTTCAGGGTTTCTCACCATATTCCAGGTACTACAGTGTGATTTTCACATTTTAAGACTTTTTCAGGGTCTCTCACCATATTGCATGTCCTACAAGTGTGTATATCTTATTTTTCTACTTTTTAACGGTTTCTCTCCATATTCCATCTCCTACCGTGTACTTTTGTCATTTTTTGTCTTTTTCACGGTTTCTCATTTTATTCCAAGTCCTACAGTGTGATTTTCTCATTTTTTGACTTTTTCAGGGTTTCTCATCATATTCCAAGTCCTACAGTGTGATTTTCTCATTTTTTGACTTTTTCAGGGTTTCTCATCTTATTCCAAGTCCTAGAGTGTGATTTTTCTAATTTTTCGACTTTTCCAGATTATATCACTTTATTCCTTTTACTACAGTGTGATTTTCTCATTTTTTGACTTTTTCAAGGTTTCTCACCATATTCCATGTCCTACAGTGTGATTTTCTCATTTTAAGACTTTTTCAGGGTTTGTCACCATATTCCAGGTACTACAGTGTGATTTTCTTATTTTACACTTTTTCAGTGTTTCTGACCAAATTCCAGGACCTACTGTGTGATTTTCTCATTTTTCGACTTTTTCAGGGTTTCTCACCATATTCCAGGTCCTACACTGTGATTTTCTAATTTTTCGACTTTTTCAGGGTTTTTCACCATATTGGAGGTCCTACAAGTGTGGTTTTCTTATTTTTCGACTCTTTCAGGGTTTCTCATCATATTCCAGCTCCTACAGTGTATTATTCTCATTTTTTGACTTTTTCACGGTTTCTCATCATATTCCAAATCCTACAGTGTGATTTTCTCATTTTTGGAATTTTTCAGGGTTTCTCACCATATTGCAGGTACTACAAGTTTGATTTTCTTATTTTTCGATCTTTCAGGGTTTCTCACCAAATTCCAGGTCCTACTGTTTGATTTTCTCAATTTTAGACTTTTTCAGGGTTTCTCACCATATTCCAGGTACTACAGTGTGATTTTCTCATTTTTCGACTTTTTCAGGGTTTCTCACCATATTGCAGGTCCTACAAGTATGAATTTCTTATTTTTGGACTTTTTCAGGGTTTCTCACCATATTCCAGGTCCTACAGTGTGATTTTCTCATTTTAAGACTTTTTCAGTGTTTCTCACCATATTCCAGGTACTACTGCGTGATTTTCTCATTTTTCGACTTTTTCAGGGTTTCTCACCATATTGCAAGTCCTACAAGTGTGAATTTCTTATTTTTGGACTTTTTTAGGGTTTCTCACCATATTCCAGGTCCTACAGTGTGATTTTGTCATTTTTAGACTTTTTCAGGGTTTCTCACCATATTGGAGGTTCTACAAGTGTGATTTTCTTATTTTGTCGACTTTTTCAGGGTTTACTCACCATATTCCAGCTTCTACAGTGTATTTTTCTCATTTTTTGACTTTTTCACGGTTTCTCATCATATTCTAAATCCTACAGTGTGATTTTCTCATTTTTGGAATTTTTCAGGGTTTCTCACCATATTGCAGGTACTACAAGTTTGATTTTCTTATTTTTCGACTGTTTCAGTGTTTCTCACCATATTGCAGGTCCAACTGTGTGATTTTCTCATTTTGAGACTTTTTCAATGTTTCTCACCATATTCCAGCTACTACAGTCTGATTTTCTCATTTTTGACTTTTTCAGGGTTTCTCATCATATTCCAAGTCCTAGAGTGTGATTTTTCCAATTTTTCGCCTTTTTCAGAGTTTCTCACCATATTCCAGGTACTACTGCGTGATTTTCTCATTTTTCGACTTTTTCAGGGTTTCTCACCATATTGCAAGTCCTACAAGTGTGAATTTCTTATTTTTGGACTTTTTTAGGGTTTCTCACCATATTCCAAGTCCTACAGTGTGATTTTGTCATTTTTAGACTTTTTCAGGGTTTCTCACCATAGTGGAGGTTCTACAAGTGTGATTTTCTTATTTTTCGACTTTTTCAGGGTTTCTCACCATATTGGAGGTTCTACAAGTGTGATTTTCTTATTTTTCGACTTTTTCAGGGTTTACTCACCATATTCCAGCTTCTACAGTGTATTTTTCTCATTTTTTGACTTTTTCACGGTTTCTCTTTATATTCTAAATCCTACAGTGTGATTTTCTCATTTTTGGAATTTTTCAGGGTTTCTCACCATATTGCAGGTACTACAAGTTTGATTTTCTTATTTTTCGACTGTTTCAGTGTTTCTCACCATATTGCAGGTCCAACTGTGTGATTTTCTCATTTTGAGACTTTTTCAATGTTTCTCACCATATTCCAGCTACTGCAGTCTGATTTTCTCATTTTTGACTTTTTCAGGGTTTCTCATCATATTCCAAGTCCTAGAGTGTGATTTTCTCTTTTTCGACTTTTTCAGAGTTTCTCACCATATTCTAGGTCCTACAGTGTGATTTTCTCTTTTTAAGACTTTTTTACGGTTTCTCAACATATTCCAACTCCTTCAGTGTATTTTTCTCATTTTTCGACTTTTTCAGGGTTTCTCATCATATTCCAAGTCCTAGAGTGTGATTTTTCCAATTTTTCGCCTTTTTCAGAGTTTCTCACCATATTCCAGGTTCCACAGTGTGATTTTCTCATTTTTTGACTTTTTCAGGATTGCTCACCATATTCCATCTTCTACATTGTGATTTTCTCATTTTTCAACTTTTTCAGGGTTTCTCATCTTATTCCAAGTCCTACAGTGAAATTTTCTCATTTTCTGACTTTTTCAGGGTGTCTCATCTTATTCCAAGTCCTACAGTGTGATTTTCTCATTTTTCGACTTTTTCAGGGTTTCTCACCATATTGCAGGTCCTACACGTGTGAATTTCTTATTTTTGGACTTTTTCAGGGTTTCTCACCATATTCCAGGTACTACAGTGTGATTTTCTCATTTTAAGACTTTTTCATGGTCTCTCACAATATTGCATGTCCTACAAGTGTGTATATCTTATTTTTCTACTTTTTAACGGTTTCTCTCCATATTCCATCTCCTACCGTGTACTTTTGTCATTTTTTGTCTTTTTCAGGGTTTCTCATCATATTCCAAGTCCTACAGTGTGATTTTCTCATTTTTTGACTTTTTCAGGGTTTCTCATCATATTCCAAGTCCTACAGTGTGATTTTCTCATTTTTTGACTTTTTCAGGGTTTCTCATCTTATTCTAAGTCCTAGAGTGTGATTTTTCTAATTTTTCAACTTTTTCAGATTTTATCACTATATTCCTTTTACTACAGTTTGATTTTTCTCATTTTTGACTTTTTCAAGGTTTCTCACCATATTCCATGTCCTAAAGTGTGATTTTCTCATTTTAAGACTTTTTCAAGGTTTCTCACCATATTCCAGGTACTATAGTGTGATTTTCTTATTTTACACTTTTTCAGTGTTTCTGACCAAATTCCAGGACCTACTGCGTGATTTTCTCATTTTTCGACTTTTTCAGGGTTTCTCACCATATTCCAGGTCCTACACTGTGATTTTCTCATTTTTCGACTTTTTCAGGGTTTTTCACCATATTGGAGGTCCTACAAGTGTGGTTTTCTTATTTTTCGACTCTTTCAGGGTTTCTCATCATATTCCAGCTCCTACAGTGTATTATTCTCATTTTTTCACTTTTTCACGGTTTCTCATCATATTCCAAATCCTACAGTGTGATTTTCTCATTTTTGGAATTTTTCAGGGTTTCTCACCATATTGCAGGTACTACAAGTTTGATTTTCTTATTTTTCGACTATTTCAGTGTTTCTCACCATACTGCAGATCCTATTGTGTGATTTTTCTCATTTTTCGTCTTTTTCAGGGTTTCTCATCATATTCCAAGCCCTACAGTCTGATTTTTCTAATTTTTTGACTTTTTCAGAGTTTCTCAACATATTCCAGGTTCTACAGTGTGATTTTTCTAATTTTTAAAATTTTTCAGGGTTGCTCACCATACTCGATCTTCTACAGTGTGATTTTCTCATTTTTCGACTGTTTCAGGGTTTCTCACTATATTGCAGGTCCTACAAGTGTGAATTTCTTATTTTTGGACTTTTTCAGGGTTTCTCATCATATTCCAAGTCCTATAGTGTGATTTTTGCATTTTTCGAATTTTTCAGGGATATCCCAGGTTCTCTGGAAGAGGAGCAAATGATGTTAATTGTTGAGCCCTTTCAGTGGCGCCACCCATCTTTAAATATTTAGAAGTATATGTGAGGCTGTGTTTATGTACATCATATGCAGACCATAAATGTGATTTAGATTCTCCAGAATCTGAAACCCTCTTCTGGAGTGTCTGAAGGCAGCTACAGTGTACTTATATCAAATAAATAAATAAATAAATAAATAAATAAATAAATAAATAAATAAATAAATAAATAAATAAATAAACAAACATTTTTTAAACAGGATAAGAAAGAAAGAAAGACCAGGCAGGCCTGAAATCCTTATCTCTGTCTGTCTGTCTGTCTGTCTGTCTACAGTCTGTCTGATCCCCTTGGACTCGAGATCGGCCACCATATAGTTGCTGGTAGTTGATCCGAGGTTCTGTAGAAGAGAAGACAATGCTGTTAATTTTTGAGCCCTTTCAATGGGCCCACCCATCTTTAAATTTTTAGAAGTATATGTGAGGCTGTGTTTCTATACATCATATGCAGACCATAAGAGGGATTTAGATTCTCCAGAATCTGACACCCTCTTCTGGATTGTTTGAAGACAGCTACATTGTACTTATATCTAATAAATACATAAATAAATAAATAAACATTTTTTAAAAAGGATAAGAAAGAAAGAAAGACCAGGCAGGCCTGCCATCCTTATCCTTGTCTTTCTGTCTGTCTGTCTGATCACCTGGTACTGGACATGGGACACCATATAGTTGCTGGTAGTTGATCCCAGGATCTCTGGTAGAGGAGACAATGCTGTTAATTGTTGAGCCCTTTCAGTTGCCCCACACATCTTTAAATTTTTAGAAGTATATGTGAGGTTGTGTGTATGTACATCATATGGAGACCATAAGAGGGATATAGATTCTCCATAATCGGACACCCTCTTCTGGAGTGTCTGAAGACAGCTACAGTGTACTTATATCTAATAAATAAATAAATAAATAAATAAATAAATAAATAAATAAATAAATAAATAAACAATTAACATTTTTTAAAAGGATAAGAAAGAAAGAAAGACCAGGCAGGACTGCCATTCTTATCTTTGTCTGTCTGTCTGTCTCTCTGTCTGTCTGTCTGTCTGTCTGATCTCCTGGAACTGGAGATGGGCCACCATATAGTTGCTGGCAGTTGATCCCAGGTCCTCTGAAGTGGAGACAATGCTGTTAATTGTTCAGCCCTTTCAGTGGCCCCACCCATCTTTAAATTTCTAGAAGTAAATGTGATGCTGTGTTTATGTACATCATATTCAGATCATAAGAGAAATTTAGATTCTCCAGAATCTGACACCGTCTTTTGTAGTGTCTATGACGTATACAGTGTACTTATATCTAATAAATACATAAATAAATAAATAAACATTTTTTAAAAACGATACGAAAGAAAGAAAGACCAGGCAGGCCTGCCATCCTTATCTCTGTCTGTCTCTCTGTCTGTCTGATCCCCTGGAACTGGAGATGGGCCACCATAGTGTTGCTTGTAGTTGATCCCAGGTTCTCTGGAAGAGGAGACAATGCTGTTAATTGTTGAGCCCTTTCAGTGGCCCCACCCATCTTTAAATTTTTAGAAGTATATGTGAGGCTGTGTTTATGTACCGAATATGCAGACCATAAGAGGGATTTAGATTCTCCAGAATCTGACACCCTCTTCTGGTGTGTCTGAAGACAGCTACAGTGTACTTATATCTAATAAATTCATAAATAAACAAATAAACATTTTTAAAAAAGGATAATAAAGAAAGAGAGACCAGGCAGGCCTGCCATCCTTGTCTGTCTGTCTGTCTGTCTGTCTGATCCCCTGGAATTGGAGATGGGCCACCATATAATTTCTGGTAGTTGATTCCAGGTTCTCTGGAAGAGGAGTCAGTGCTGTTAATTGTTGAGCCCTTTCAGTGGCCCCACCCATCTTTAAATTTTTAGAAGTATATGTGAGGCTGTGTTTATGTACATCATATGCAGACCATAAGAGGGATATAGATTCTCCAGAATCTGACACCTTCTTCGGGAGTGTTTGAAGACAGCTACAGTGTACTTATATCCAATAAATACATACGTAAATTAATAAACATTTTTTAAAAAGGATAAGAAAGAAAGAAAGACCAGGCAGGACTGCCATTCTTATCTTTGTCTGTCTGTCTGTCTCTCTGTCTGTCTGTCTGTCTGATCTCCTGGAACTGGAGATGGGCCACCATATAGTTGCTGGCAGTTGATCCCAGGTCCTCTGAAGTGGAGACAATGCTGTTAATTGTTCAGTCCTTTCAGTGGCCCCACCCATCTTTAAATTTCTAGAAGTAAATGTGATGCTGTGTTTATGTACATCATATTCAGATCATAAGAGAAATTTAGATTCTCCAGAATCTGACACCGTCTTTTGTAGTGTCTATGACGTATACAGTGTACTTATATCTAATAAATACATAAATAAATAAATAAACATTTTTTAAAAACGATACGAAAGAAAGAAAGACCAGGCAGGCCTGCCATCCTTATCTCTTTCTGTCTCTCTGTCTGTCTGATCCCCTGGAACTGGAGATGGGCCACCATAGTGTTGCTTGTAGTTGATCCCAGGTTCTCTGGAAGAGGAGACAATGCTGTTAATTGTTGAGCCCTTTCAGTGGCCCCACCCATCTTTAAATTTTTAGAAGTATATGTGAGGCTGTGTTTATGTACCGAATATGCAGACCATAAGAGGGATTTAGATTCTCCAGAATCTGACACCCTCTTCTGGTGTGTCTGAAGACAGCTACAGTGTACTTATATCTAATAAATTCATAAATAAACAAATAAACATTTTTAAAAAAGGATAATAAAGAAAGAGAGACCAGGCAGGCCTGCCATCCTTGTCTGTCTGTCTGTCTGTCTGTCTGATCCCCTGGAACTGGAGATGGGCCACCATATAATTTCTGGTAGTTGATTCCAGGTTCTCTGGAAGAGGAGTCAGTGCTGTTAATTGTTGAGCCCTTTCAGTGGCCCCACCCATCTTTAAATTTTTAGAAGTATATGTGAGGCTGTGTTTATGTACATCATATGCAGACCATAAGAGGGATATAGATTCTCCAGAATCTGACACCTTCTTCGGGAGTGTTTGAAGACAGCTACAGTGTACTTATATCCAATAAATACATACGTAAATTAATAAACATTTTTTAAAAAGGATAAGAAAGAAAGAAAGACCAGGCAGGACTGCCATCCTTATCTCTGTCTGTCTGTCTGATCCCCTGGAACTGGAGATGGGCCACCATATAGTTGCTGGTAGTTGATTTCAGGTTCTCTGGAAGAGGACACAATGCTGTTAATTGTTGAGCCATTTCAGTGGCCCAACACATCTTTAAATTTTTAGAAGTATATGTGAGGCTGTGTTCATGTACATCATATGCAACCATAAGAGGGATATAGATTCTCCAGAATCTTACACCCTCTTCTGGAGAGTCTGAAGACAGCTACAGTGTACTTATATCTAATAAATACATAAATAAATAAACAAATAAATAAATAAATAAACAAATAAATAAACATTTTTTAAAAAGGATAAGAAAGAAAGAAAAATCAGGCAGGCCTGCCATCCTTATCTCTGTCTGTCTGTCTGTCTGTCTTATCCCCTGGAACTTGAGATGGGCCACCATATAGTTGCTGGTAGTTGATCCCACGTTCTCTGGAAGAAGAGACAATGCTGTTAATTGTTGAGCCCTTTCAGTGGGCCCACCCATCTTTAAATTTTTAGAAGTATATGCGAGGCTGTGTTTATGTACATCATATGCAGACCATAAGAGGGATTTAGATTCTCCAGAAGATGAGACCCTCTTCTAGAGTGTTTGAAGACAGCTACAGTGTACTTATATCTAATAAATACATAAATAAATAAATAAACATTTTCTAAAAAGTATAAGTAAGAAAGAAAGACCAGGCAGGCCTCCATCCTTATCTCTTTCTGTCTGTCTGTCTGTCTGATACACTGGAACTTGAGATGGGCCACCATATAGTTGCTGGTAGTTTATCCAATGTTCTCTGGAAGAGGAGACAATGCTGTTAATTATTGAGCACTTTCTGTGGCCCCACCCATCTTTAAATTTTTAGAAGTATATGTGAGGCTGTGTTTATGTACATCATATGCAGACCATAAGAGGGATTTAGATTCTCCAGAATCTGACACCCTCTTCTGGAGTGTCTGAAGACAACTACAGTTTACTTATATCTAATAAATACATAAATAAATAAATAAAAAAATAAATGAATAAATAAATAAATAAATAAACATTTTTTAAAAAGGATAAGAAAGTAAGGAAGACCAGGCAG
The DNA here is from genome assembly GCF_978045245.1 of Mus caroli. Taxonomy (NCBI): domain Eukaryota; kingdom Metazoa; phylum Chordata; class Mammalia; order Rodentia; family Muridae; genus Mus; species Mus caroli. The sequence continues at coordinate 221,490 of NW_028227356.1, forward strand.
TCCTGCCACCCTTATCTCTGTCTGTCTTTCTGTCTGTCTGATACCCTGGAACTGGAGATGGGCCACCATAGTGTTGCTGGTAGTTTATCCCAGGTTCTCTGGAAGAGGAGACAATGCTGTTAATTGTTGAGCCCTTTCAGTGGCCCCACCCATCTTTAAATTTTTAGAAGAAAATGTGAGTCTGTGTTTATGTACATCATATGCAGACCCTAAGAGGGATTTAGATTCTCCAGAATCTGACACCCTCTTCTGCAGTGTCTAAAGACAGCTACAGTGTACTTATATCTAATAAATACATATATAAAAAATAAATATTTTTAAAAAGGATAAGAAAGAAAGAAAGACCAGGCAGGCCTGCCATCCTTATCTCTGTCTGTCTGTCTGTCTGTTTGATACCCTGGTACTGGAGATGGGCCACCATATAGTTGCTGGTAGTTGATCCCAGGCTCTCTGGAAGAGGAGACAATGCTGTTAATTGTTGAGCCATTTCAGTGGCCCCACCCATCTTTGAATTTTTAGAAGTAAAGTTGTGCTGTGTTTATGTACATCATATGCAGACCATAAGAGGGATTTAGATTCTCCAGAATCTGACACCCTCTTCTGGATTGTTTGAAGACAGCTACATTGTACTTATATCTAATAAATACATAAATAAATAAATAAACATTTTATTAAAAGGATAAGAAAGAAAGAAAGACCAGGCAGGCCTGCCATCCTTATCCTTGTCTCTCTGTCTGTCTGTCTGATAACATGGAACTGGAGATGGGCCACCATATAGTTGCTGGTAGTTGATCCCAGGATCTCTGATGAGTAGACAATGCTGTTAATTGTTGAGACCTTTCAGTGGCCCCACACATCTTTAAATTTTTAGAAGTATATGTGAGGCTGTGTTTATGTACATCATATGCAGACCATAAGAGGGATATAGATTCTCCAGAATCTGACACCCTCTTCTGGAGTGTCTGAAGATAGCTAAAGTGTACTTATATCTAATAAATACATAAATAAATAAATAAATAAATAAATAAATAAATAAATAAATAAATAAACAAACATTTTTTAAAAAGAATAAGGAAGAAATAAAGACCAGGCTGGACTATCATCCTTATCTATGTCTGTCTGTCTGTCTCTCTGTCTGTCTGTCTGTCTGATCTCCTGGAACTAGAGATGGGCCACCATATAGATGCTGGTAGTTGATCCCAGGTACTCTGAAGAGGAGACAATTCTGTTAATTGTTCAGCCCTTTCAGTGGCCCCACTCATCTTTAAATTTCTAGAAGTAAATGTGATGCTGGGTTTATGTACATCATATTGAGACTGTAAGAGGGATTTAGATTCTCCAGAATCTGACATCGTCTTTTGGAGTGTCTATGACGGATACAGTGTACATATATCTAATAAATAAATAAATAAATAAATAAATAAATAAATAAATAAATAAACATTTTTTAAAAAGGATAAGAAAAAAAGAAAGACCAGCAGGCCTGCAATCCTTCTCTCTGTCTGTCTGTCTGTCTGTCTGTCAGTCTGATCCCCTGGAACTGGAATGGGCCCCATATATTTGCTGGTAGTTGATCCGAAGTTCTCTGGAAGAGGAGACAATGCTGTTAATTGTTGAGTCCTTTCAGTGGCCCCACACATCTTTAAATTTTTAGAAGTATATGTGAGGCTGTGTTTATGTACATCATATGCAGACCATAAGAGGGATATAGATTCTCCAGAATCTGACACCTTCTTCGGGAGTGTTTGAAGACAGCTACAGTGTACTTATATCTAATAAATACATACGTAATTTAATAAACATTTTTTAAAAAGGATAAGAAAGAAAGAAAGACCAGGCAGGCCTGCCATCCTTATCTCTGTCTGTCTGTATGTCTGTCTGTCTGTCTGTCTATCTGATCCCCTGGAACTGGAGATGGGTCACCATATAGTTGCTGGTAGTTGATCCCAGATTCTCTGGAAGAAGAGACAATGCTGTTAATTGTTGAGCCCTCTCAGTTGCCCCGCCCATCTTTAAATTTTTAGAAGTATATGTGCGGCTGTGTTTATGTACATCATATGCATACCATAAGAGGGATTTAGATACTCCAGAATCTGACACCCTCTTCTGGAGTGTCTGAAGACAGCTACAGTGTACTTATATCTAATAAATTCATAAATAAACAAATAAACATTTTAAAAAAGGATAATAACGAAAGAGAGACCAGGCAGGCCTGCCATCCTTGTCTGTCTGTCTGTCTTTCTGTCTGATCCCCTGGAACTGGAGTTGGGCCACCATATAATTGCTGGTAGTTGATCCCAGGTTCTCTGGAAGAGGAGTCAGTGCTGTTAATTGTTGAGCCCTTTCAGTAGCCCAACCCATCTTTAAATTTTTAGAAGTATATGTGAGGCTGTGTTTATGTACATCATATACATACCATAAGAGGGATTTAAATATTCCAGAATCTGACACCCTCTTCTGGCGTGTCTGAAGACAGCTACAGTGTACTTATATCTAATAAATACATAAATAATTAAATAAATTTTTTTTTAAAACGATAAGAAAGAAAGAAAGACCAGACAGGCCTGCCATCCTTATCTCTGTCTGTCTGTCTGTCTGATCCCCTGGAACTGGAGATGGGCCACCATATAGTTGCTGGTAGTTGATTTCAGGTTCTCTGGAAGAGGAGACAATGCTGTTAATTGTTGAGCCCTTTCAGTGGCCCCACACATCTTTAAATTTTTAGAAGTATATGTGAGGCTGTGTTCATGTACATCATATGCAACCATAAGAGGGATATAGATTCTCCAGAATCTGACACCCTCTTCTGGAGAGTCTGAAGACAGCTACAGTGTACTTATATCTAATAAATTCATAAATAAATAAACAAATAAATAAATAAATAAACAAATAAATAAACATTTTTTTAAAAGGATAAGAAAGAAAGAAAAATCAGGCAGGCCTGCCATCCTTATCTCTGTCTGTTTGTCTGTCTGTCTTATCCCCTGGAACTTGAGATGGGCCACCATATAGTTGCTGGTAGTTGATCCCACGTTCTCTGGAAGAAGAGACAATGCTGTTAATTGTTTAGGTTTTTCAGTGGGCCCACCCATCTTTAAATTTTTAGAAGTATATGCGAGGCTGTGTTTATGTACATCATATGCAGACCATAAGAGGGATTTAGATTCTCCAGAAGATGAGACCCTCTTCTAGAGTGTTTGAAGACAGCTACAGTGTACTTATATCTAATAAATACATAAATAAATAAATAAACATTTTCTAAAAAGTATAAGTAAGAAAGAAAGACCAGGCAGGCCTCCATCCTTATCTCTTTCTGTCTGTCTGTCTGTCTGATACCCTGGAACTGCAGATGGGCCACCATATAGTTGCTGGTAGTTGATCCCAGGTTCTCTGGAAGAGGAGACAATGATGTTAATTGTTGAGCCCTTTCAGTGGTCCTACCCATCTTTAAATTTTTAGAAGTATATGTGAGGCTGTGTTTATGTACATCATATGCAGACCATAAGAGGGATTTAGATTTTTCAGAATCTGACACCCTCTTCTGGAGTGTCTGAAGACAGCTAGAGTGTACTTATATCTAATAAATACATAAATAAATAAATAAACATGTTTTAAAAAGGATAAGAAAGAAATAAAAACCAAGCAGGCCTGCCTTCCTTGTCTGTTTGTCTATCTGTCTATCTGATCCCCTGAAACTGGAGATGCGCCACCATATTTTTGCCCGTAGTTGATCCCAGGTTCTCTGGAAGAGGAGACAATGCTGGTATTTGTTGAGCCCTTTAAGTGGCCCCACCCATCTTTAAATAAATAAATAAATAAATAAATAAATAAATAAATAAATAAACAAACAAACATTTTTTAAAAAGAATAAGATAGAAAGAAAGACCAGGCTGGACGGTCATCCTTATCTATGTCTGTCTGTCTGTCTCTCTGTCTGTCTGTCTGTCTGATCTCCTGGAACTGGAGATGGGCCACCATATAGTTGCTGGTAGTTGATCCCAGGTACTCTGAAGAGGAGACAATTCTGTTAATTGTTCAGCCCTTTCAGCGGCCCCACTCATCTTTAAATTTCTAGAAGTAAATGTGATGCTGTGTTTATGTACAACATATTCAGACCGTAAGAGGGATTTAGATTCTCCAGAATCTGACACCGTCTTTTGGAGTGTCTATGACGGATACAGTGTACATATATCTAATAAATAAATAAATAAATAAATAAATAAATAAATAAATAAATGAATAAATAAATAAACATTTTTTAAAAAGGATAAGAAAAAAAGAAAGACCAGCAGGCCTGCCATCCTTATCTCTGTCTGTCTGTCTGTCTAATCCCCTGGAACTGGAGATGGGCCACCATATAGTTGCTGGTAGTTGATCCCAGGTTCTCTGGAAGAGGAGACAATGCTGTTAATTGTTGAGCGCTTTCAGTGGCCCCACACATCTTGAAATTTTTAGAAGTATATGTGAGTCTGTGTTTATGTACATCATATGCAGACCATAAGTGGGATTTAGATTCTCCACAATCTGACACCCTCTTCTGGAGTGTCTGAAGACTGCTACAGTGTACTTATATCTAATAAATAAATAAATAAATAAATAAATAAATAAATAAATAAATAAATAAATGAATGAATGAATAAATAAATAAATAAATAAATAAATAAATAAGTAAATAAACAAACATTTTTTTAAAAGGATAAGAAAAAAAGAAAGACCAGCAGGCCTGCCATCCTTATCTCTGTCTGTCTGTCTGTCTGTCTGTCAGTCTGATCCCCTGGAACTGGAATGGGCCCCATATATTTGCTGGTAGTTGATCCGAGGTTCTCTGGAAGAGGAGACAATGCTGTTAATTGTTGAGTCCTTTCAGTGGCCCCACACATCTTTAAATTTTTAGAAGTATATGTGAGTCTGTGTTTATGTACATCATATGCAGACCATAAGAGGGATTTAGATTCTCCAGAATCTGACACCCTCTTCTGGTGTGTCTGAAGACAGCTACAGTGTACTTATATCTAAAAAATACATAAATAAATAAATAAATAAATAAATAAATAAATAAATAAATAAACATTTTTTAAAAAGGATAAGAAAGAAAGAAAGACCAGGCAGGCCTGCCATCCTTATCTCTGTCTTTCTGTCTGTCTGTTTGTCTGTCTGATCCCCTGAAACTGGAGATGGGCCAACATATAGTTGCTGGTAGTTGATCCCAGGTTCTCTGGAAGAGGAGACAATGCTGTTAATTGTTGGTTCCTTTCAGTGGCCTCAACCATCTTTAAATTTTTAGAAGAATATGTGAGGCTGTGTTTATGTACATCATATGCAGAACATAAATGGGATTTACGTTCTGCAGAATCAAACACCCTCTTCTGGAGTGTCTGAAGATAGCTATAGTGTACTTATATCTAATAAATACATAAATAAATTAATAAACCTTTTTTAAAATGATAAGAAAGAAAGAAAGACCAGTCAGGCCTGCCATCCTTATCTCTGTCTGTCTGTCTGTGTGTCTGTCTTATCCCCTGGAACTGGAGATGGGCCACCATATAATTACTGGTTATTGATCCCAGGTTCTCTGGAAGAGGAGACAATGCTGTTAATTGTTGATCCCTTTTAGTGGCCCCACCCATCTTTAAATTTTTAGAAGTATATGTGAGGTTGTGTTTATGTACATCATATGCAGACCATAAGAGGGATTTAGATTCTCCAGAATCTGACAACCTCTTCTGGAGTGTCTGAAGACAAGTATTGTGTACTTATATCTAATAAATACATTAAAAATAAATAAATAAATAAATAAATAAATAAATAAAAATAAATAAATAAACATTTTTTTAAACGGAGAAGAAAGAAAGAAAGACCATGCAGGCCTGCCATCCTTATCACTTTCTGTCTGTCTGTCTGTCTGTCTGATCCCCTGTAACTGGAGATGGGCCACCATATAGTTGCTGGTAGTTGATCCCAGGTTCTCTGGAAAAGGAGACAATGCTGTTAATTGTTGTGCCCATTCAGTGGCCCCACCCATCTTTAAATTTTTAGAAGTATATGTGAGGCTATGTTTATGTACATCAAATGCAGACCATAAGAGGGATTTAGATTCTCCAGCATATGACACCCTCTTCTGGAGTGTCTGAAGACAGCTACAGTGTACTTATGTCTAATAAATACATAAATAAACAAATAAACATTTTTAAATAAGGATAATAAAGAAAGAAAATCCAGGCAGGCCTTCCATCCTTATATCTGTCTGTCTGTCTGTCTGTCTGATTCCCTGGAACTGGAGATGGGCCACCATATAGTTGCTGGTAGTTGATCCAGGTTCTCTGGAAGAGGAGACAATGCTGTTAATTGTTGAGCCCTTTCAGTGGCCCCACACATCTTTAAATTTTTAGAAATATATGTGAGGCTGTGTTATGTACATCATATGCAGACCATAAGAGGTATTTAGATTCTCCAGAATCTGATACCCTCTTCTGGAGTGTCTGAAGACAGCTACAGTGTACTTATATCTAATAAATAAATAAATAAATAAATAAATAAATAAATAAATAAATAAACATTTTTTAAAAAGGATAAGAAAAAAAGAAAGACTAGCAGGCCTGCCATTCTTATCTCTGTCTGTCTGTCTGTCTGTCTGTCTGATCCCCTGGAACTGGAGATGGGCCACCACATAGTTGCTGGTAGTTTAATCCCAGGTTCTCTGGAAGAGGAGACAATGCTGTTAATTGTTGAGCCCTTTCAGTGGCCCCACACATCTTTAAATTTTTAGAAGTATATGTGAGGCTGTGTTTATGTACATTGTATGTAGACCATAAGAGGGATTTATATTCTCCAGAATCTGATACCCTCTTCTGGAGTGTCTGAAGACAGCTACAGTGTACTTATATCTAATAAATACATAAATAAATAAATAAACATGTTTTAAAAAGGATAAGAAAGAAAGAAAAACCAGGTAGGCCTGCCATCCTTGTCTGTCTGTCTGTCTGTCTGTCTCTCTGATCCCCTGGATCTGGAGATGGGCCACCATATAGTTGCTGGTAGTTGATCCCAGGTTCTCTGGAAGAGGAGACAATGCTGTTAATTGTTGAGCCCTCACAGTGGCCCCACCCATCTTTAAATTTTTAGAAATAAATGTGAAGCTGTTTTTATGTACATCATATGCATATCATAAGAGGGACTTAGATTCTCCAGAATCTGACACCCTCTTCCTGAGTGTCTGAACACAGCTACAGTGTACTTATATATAATAAATTCATAAATAAATAAATAAACCTTTTTAAACGGATAAGAAAGAAATAAAAACCAGGAAGGCCTGCCATCCTTGTCTGTATGTCTGTCTGTCTGTCTGATCGCCTGGAACTGGAGATGGGCCACCATATAGTTGCTGGTAGTTGATCCCAGGTTCTCTGGAAGAGGAGACAATGCTGTTAATTTTTGAGCCCTTTCAGTGGCCCCACCCATCTTTAAATTTTTATAAGTATATGTGAGGCTGTGTTCATGTACATCATATGCAGACCATAAGAGGGATTTAGATTCTCCAGAATCTGACACCCTCTTCTGGAGTGTCTGAAGACAGCTACAGTGTACTTATATCGAATAAATAAATAAATAAATAAATAAATAAATAAATAAATAAATAAATAAACATTTTTTAAAAGGATAAGAAAGAATGAAAGACCAGGTAGGCCTGCCATCCTTAACTCTATCTGTCTGTATCTCTGTCTGTCTGTCTGATCCCCTGGAACTGGAGATGGGCCACCATATAGTTGCTGGTAGTTGATCCCAGGTTCTCTGGAAGAGGAGACAATGCTGTTAATTGTTGAGCCCTTTCAGTGGTCCTACCCATTTTTAAATTTTTAGAAGTATATGTGAGGCTGTGTTCATGTACATCATATGCAGACCATAAGAGGGATATAGATTCTCCAGAATCTGAAACCCTCTTCTGGAGTGTCTGAAGACAGCTACAGTGTACTTATATCTAATAAATAAATAAATAAATAAATAAATAAATAAATAAATAAATAAATAAATATACATTTTTTAAAAGGGATAAGAAAGAAAGAAAAACCAGGCAGGCTTCCATCCTTGTCTGTCTTTCTCTCTGTCTGTCTGTCTTGCCTAGCCCCTTGCGTTGCCTAGCCTAGCCCCTTGCCTTGCCTAGCCCAGCCCCTTGCCTAGCCTAGCCTAGCCCAGCCCTGCCTTGCCTAGCCCTGCCTATCCCTGTCTTTAACCAGGCTGGCCTCGAACTCAGAAACTGACTGCCTCTGCCTCCAGAGTGCTCTCATTAAGAGCTCGAGCCACCACTGACTGTTGGGTTTTCTAAGTCTTACATAGGTATGGTCTGTTTCTCAACTGTGAAACCCTAATTAACACATGTAGTCTGTCCTAGGTCAGCCATAGCTACAGACTGAGGCCTTTTCTAAAACAGAACAAAAGAAAACAAAAAAATAGAAATAATAAAATAAATAAATTAAGAAACCACATGATATCTTTTCTTTCTTTCAATGATACTCAGAGTTTGAAGCAGTTCACCCATGAGACCTCAGCTCCGGACATTGAGGCTGTTTCCCTAACAAGTATTATGGCTGAACCTGAGGGGTTCTACTGCTGATTTGTGTCCCCCACTTTAAAAAAATAGTTGTTTTCAAAGGCTGCAGGTTCTTAGCTCTGTTCCTTGTTACAGTTGAGTCACAGCCCTGAAAGTTCAGTGGTAGTTAAAGGCACTGAGAAGGGCTTCCTATAGACATCAAAGACCAAGTCTTTGTTATTAAAAAGTTAATCTGGATTCCCCCACACCCTGGCATCCTTAGAATTCCTAGAAAGGAAGGCAGGGACCTGGGCAGAAGGGTGCAAGGCTACTGGTGTTTGTAAGTGGTAACAGAAAGCTTTCTCTTGTTGGTACCCTACCCCAAGTTACACTGTCACTTCTTTTTCCTAGTTGTTGTTTTGTAGGTTTGTATTCTCAACATAGACCCTTTTCCTTCCTAACCTTGGCTGTCCTGAACCTTACTGTCCTTGAACTCAGTGATTTGCCTGTCTTGCTGGGATGAAACTGTGAGCTACCATCCAGAAGGAAGCACCCTGCTGAGGTTAGATTGGGGTCTCTTCCATTTTCCTCTATGAACATGCATATGGCAGGCCTGTTCTTTCTTTTTTACTTTTCCTTTTCTTTTTAAAGATTTATTTATTTATTATATTTAAGTATGCTGTAGCTATCTTCAGACAGTCCAGAAGAGGGTGTCAGATTCTGAAGAATCTAAATCATTCTTATTGTCTGCATATGATGTATATAAACACAGCCTCACATATACTCAAAAAAAAAAAAAAAGAAAGAAAGAAAGATGTGGCTACAGAGAGGGCTCAACAATTAAGAGCATTGTCTCCTCTTCCAGAGAACCTGGGCTCAATTACCAGTATTATATATGGTGGCCCATCTCCAGTTCCAGGGGATCTAATACTCTGTTCTGGAGTCTGTGGGCACAGCATACACATGCAAAACATTCTTACACAATCATTGAGAGAGGAGAGAGAGGGGTTGAGAGAGAGGGGAGGTAATCATACCTCCTGACGAGTTTGAAGACCTGAGCTTCATCACTCACACAAATAAATAAATGCAAAATATTTTTAAAAAATAAACTCTGCCATTGCCCTTTAAAAATTCCTAGAAAACAAGTTTTATAAGCAACAGTTATATTTACTATATCTAAAGTACAGTCATGAGCATATTCTCTAAATAGAAAAAGGCCTGTTAGTCTTAGAAATGGAAAAGACAAACCAAGGAAGGTTTGCAATTACATAATGAGGCAGCTCAGCCCAGCTCTTAGGTTGGAAATAAGACTGGAGAATAGGATACACCTGAAGACAGCCAGCCATTGCTTTTTGTTTTGGAGGCTGAAAGGATACACCTGAAGACAGCCAATGCTGTGTGATGGTGATCTGGTAATTTTCTTTTAATTTTTAAAAACTTTAACACTTTTTATAAAACCTTTTTCTTTCTTTCTTTCTTTCTTTCTTTCTCTCTTTCTTTCTCTTTCTCTCTCTCTCTCTCTCTCTTTCTTTCTCTCTCTCTCTTTCTTTCTTTCTCTCTTTCTTTCTCTCTTTCTCTCTCTCTTTCTTTCTCTCTTTCTCTCTCTCTTTCTTTCTCTCTTTCTCTCTCTCTTTCTCTCTCTCTCTCTCTCTCTCTCTTTCTCTCTTTCTTTCTTTCTCTCTTTCTTTCTTTCTTTCTTTCTCTCTTTCTTTCTTTCTTTCTTTCTTTCTCTCTTTCTTTCTTTCCCCTAGCCTACCCTATAGCCTACCCTATAGCCTACCCTATAGCCTACCCTATAGCCTACCCTATAGCCTACCCTATAGCCTACCCTATAGCCTACCCTACCCTGCCTAACCCTGTCTTTCACCAGGGTGGCCTCGAACTCAGAAACTTACTGCCTCTGCCTACAGAGTGCTCTCATTAAGAGCTTGAGCCACCACTGAAGGTCGGGTTTTCTAAACCTTACCTTGCTCTTGGTGTCTGTTCTCAGCTGTGAAACCCTAATTAACACAGGTAGGCAGTCCTGGGTCAGCCAGAGCTACAGACTGAGGCCTTCTCTAAAAACAAATGAAACAAAACAAAACAACATATAGAAATAATAAAATACATAAATTAAACAACCACAGCATAGCTTTTCTCTCTCTAGGTGGTACTCAGAAATTCCAGCAGTTGGCCTGTGACACCTCAGCTCAGTATATGTGAGGCTGTGTTTATGTACATCATACACAGACCATAAGAGGGATTTAGATTCTCTAGAATCTAACACACTCTTCTGGAGTGTCTGTAGACAGCTACAGTGTACTTATATATAATAAATACATAAATAAATAAACATTTTTTAAAGGATAAGAAAGAAAGAAAGACCAGGCAAGCCTGCCATCCTTATCTCTGTCTGTCTGTCTGTCTGTCTGTCTGTCTGTCTGATCCCCTGGAACTGCAGATGGGCCACCATATAGTTGCTGGTAGTTGATCCCAGGTTCTCTGGAAGAGGAGACAATGATGTTAATTGTTGAGCCCTTTCAGTGGTCCTACCCATCTTTAAATTTTTAGAAGTATATGTGAGGCTGTGTTTATGTACATCATATGCAGACCATAAGAGGGATTTAGATTCTCCAGAATCTGACACCCTCTTCTGGAGTGTCTGAAGACAGCTACTGTGTACTTATATCTAATAAATACATAAATAAATAATTAAATAAACATTTTTTACAAAGGATAAGAAAGAAAGAAAGACCAGACAGGCCTGCCATCCTTATCTCTGTCTGTCTGTCTGTCTGTCTGTCTGATCCCTGAGAACTGGAGATGGGCCACTATATAGTTGATGGTAGTTGATCCCAGGTACTTTGGAAGAGGAGACAATGCTGTTACTTGTAGAGCTTTTTCAGTGGCCCCACCCTTCTTTAAATTTTTGAAGTATATGTGAGGCTGTGTTTATGTACATCATAAGCAGACCATAAGAGGGATTTAGATTCTGCAGAATGTGACACCCTCTACTGGAGTGTCAGAAGACAGCTACAGTGTACTTATATCTAGTAAATACATAAATGAATAAATAAATAAATAAATAAATAAATAAATAAATAAGTAAATAAAATTTTTTTTAAAGGATAAAAAAGAAAGAAAGACCAGGCAGGCCTGCCATCCTTATCTCTGTCTGTCTGTCTGTCTGTCTGTCTGATCAACTGGAACTGGAGATGGGCCACCATATAGGTGCTGGTAGTTGATCCCAGGTTCTCTGGAAGAGGAACCAATGCTGTTAATTGTTGAGCCTTTTCAGTGTCCCCACCCATCTTTAAATTTTTAGAAGTATATGTGAGTCTGTGTTTATGTACATCATATGCAGACCATAAGAGGGATTTAGATTCTCCAGAATCCTACACCCACTTCTGGAGTGTCTGAAGACAGCTACAGTATACTTATATGTATTAAATACCTGAATAATTAAATAAATAAACATTTTTTAAAAGGATAAGAAAAAAAAGACCAGGCAGGCCTGCCATCCTTATCTCTGTCTGTCTGTCTGTCTGTCTGATCCCCTGGAACTGGAGATGGGCCACCATATAGGTGCTGGTAGTTGATCCCAGGTTCTCTGGAAGAGGACCCAATGCTGTTAATTGTTGAGCCTTTCCAGTGGCCCCACCCATCTTTAAATTTTTAGAAGTATATGTGAGTCTGTGTTTATGTACATCATATGCAGACCATAAGAGGGATTTAGATTCTCCAGAATCCTACACCCACTTCTGGAGTGTCTGAAGACAGCTACAGTATACTTATATGTATTAAATACCTGAAAAATTAAATAAATAAACATTTTTTTAAAAGGATAAGAAAAAAAAAGACCAGGCAGGCCTGCCATCCTTATCTCTGTCTGTCTGTCTGTGTGTCTGTCTGATCTCCTGTAACTGGAGATCGGCCACCATATAGTTGGTGGTAGTTGAACCCAGGTTCTCTGGAAGAAGAGACAATGCTGTTAATTGTTGAGCCCTTTCAGTGGCCCCACTCATCTTTAAATTTTTAGAAGAGTATGTGAGGCTGTGTTTATGTACATGATATGCAGATCATAAGAGAGATTTAGATTCTCCAGAATCTGACACCCTCTTCTGAAGTGACTGAAGACAGCTAATGTGTACTTATATCGAATAAATACATAAATAAATAAATAAACATTTTTTAAAAAGATAAGAAAGAAAGAAAGACCAGGCAGGCCTGCCATCCTTATCTCTGTCTGTCTGTCTGTCTGTCTGTCTGATCCTCTGATACTGGATATGAGCCACCATATAGTTGCTGGTAGTTGATCCCAGGTTCTCTGGAAGAGGAGACAATGCTGTTAATTGTTGAGACATTTCAGTGGTCTCACCCATCTTTAAATATTTAGAAGTGTATGTGATGCTGTGTTTATGTACATCATATGCAGACCATAAAAGGGATTTAGATTCTCCAGAATCTGACACCCTCTTCTGGAGTATCTGAAGACCGCTACAGTGTACTGATATCTAATAAATAAATAGATAAATAAATAAATAAATAAATAAATAAACATTTTTTAAAAGGATAAGAAATAAAGAAAGACCAGGCAGGCCTACCATTCATATCTCTGTCTGTCTGTCTTTCTATCTGATCTCCGGGAACTGGAGATGGGCCACCATATAGTTGCTGGTAGTTGATCCAAGGTTCTCTGGAAGAGGAGACCATTCTGTTAATTGTTGAGCCCTTTCAGTGGCCCCACACTTCTTTAAATTTTTAGAAGTATACTTGAGGCTGTGTTATGTACATCATATGCACCATTATAAGAGGATTTAGATTCTCCAGAATCTGACTCCCTCTACTGGAGTGTCTGAAGACAGCTACAGTGTATTTATATCTAATAAATAAATAAATAAATAAATATATAAATAAATAAATAAATAAACATTATTTAAACAGGATAAGAAATAAAGAAAGACCTGGCAGGCCTGCCATCCATATCTCTGTCTGTCTGTCTGTCTGTCTATCTGATCCCCTGGAACTGGAGATGGGCCACCATATAGTTGCTGGTAGTTGATCCCAGGTTCTCTGGAAGAGGAGACAATGCTGTTAATGTTGAGCCCTTTCTTTCATTCTTTCTTTTTTTTTTTTTTTTTTTTGGTTTTTTTGAGACAGGGTTTCTCTGTGTAGCCCTGGCTGTCCTGGAACTCACTTTGTAGACCAGGCTGGCCAGGAACTCAGAAATCCGCCTGCCTCTGCCTCCCGAGTGCTGGGATTAAAGGCGTGCACCACCACGCCCGGCTTGTTGAGCCCTTTCAATGGCCCTACCCATGTTTAAATTTTTAGAAGTGTATGTGAGGCTGTGTTTATGTACATCATATGCAGACCAGAAGAGGGATTTAGATTCATCAGAATCTGACACCCTCTACTGGAGTGTCTGAAGACAGCTACTGTGTACTTATATCTAATAAATAAATAAATAAATAAATAAATAAATAAATAAATAAATAAATAAACATTATTTAAACAGGATAAGAAAGAAAGAAAGACCAGGCAGGCCTTCCATCCATATCTCTGTCTGTCTGTCTGTCTGTCTGTCTGTCTGTCTGTCTGTCTATCTGATCCCCGGGAACTGGAGATGGGCCACCATATAGTTGCTGGTAGTTGATCCCAGGTTCTCTGGAAGAGGAGACAATGCTGTTAATTGTTGAGCCCTTTCAGTCGCCCCACCCATCCTTAAATTTTTAGAAGTGTATGTGAGGCTGTGTTTATGTACATCATATGCAGAACTTAAGTGGGATTTAGATTGTCCAGAATCTGACACCCTCTTCTGGAGTGTCTGAACACAGCTACAGTGTATTTATATCTAATAAATAAATAAATAAATAAATAAATAAACATTTTTTAAAATGGATAAGAAATAAAGAAAGACCAGGCAGGAGTGCCATCCTTATCTCTGTCTGTCTATCTGTCTGTCTGATCCCCTGGAACTGGAGATGGTCCATCATATACTTGCTGGTAGTTGATCCCAGGTTCTCTGGAAGAGGAGACAATGCTGTTATTTGTTGAGCCCTTTAAGTGGCCCCACCCATTTTTAAATTTTTAGAAGTGTATGTGATTCTCTGTTTATGTACATCACATGCATACCATAAGAGGTATTTAGATTCTCCAGAATCTGACACCCTCTTCTGGAGTGTCTGAAGACAGCTAGAGTGTACTTATATCTAATAAATATATAAATATATAAATAAATAAATAAACATTTTTTAAAAAGGATAAGAAAGAAAGAAAGACCAGGCAGGCCTGCCATCCTTATCTCTGTCTGTCTGTCTGTCTGTCTGTCTGACACCCTGGAACTGGAGATGGGCCACCATATAGTTGCTGGTAGTTGGTCCCAGGTTCTCTGGAAGAGGAGACAATGCTGTTAATTGTTGAGCCCTTTCAGTGGCCCCACCAATCTTTATATTTTTAGAAGTATATGTGAGTCTCTGTTTATGTACATCATATGCAGACCATTAGAGGGGTTTAGATTCTCCAGATTCTGACACCCTCTACTGGAGTATCTGAAGACAGCTACAGTGTACTTATATCTAATAAATACATAAAAAAATAAATAAATGAATAAATAAATAAATAAATAAATAAATAAATAAATAAACATTTTTTAAAAAGGATAAGAACGAAAGAAAGACCTGGCAGGCCTGCCATACTTATCTCTGTCTGTCTGTCTGTCTGTCTGTCTGATCCTCTGATACTGGATATGGGCCACCATATAGTTGCTGGTAGTTGATCCCAGGTTCTCTGGAAGGGGAGACAATGCTGTTAATTGTTGAGACCTTTCAGTGGTACCACCCATCTTTAAATATTTAGAAGTGTATGTGAGGCTGTGTTTATGTACATCATATGCAGACCATAAGAGGGATTTAGATTCTCCAGAATCTGACACCCTCTACTGGAGTGTCTGAACAGCTACAGTGTACTTATATCTAATAAATACATAAATAAATAAATAAATAAATAAATAAATAAATAAATAAACATTTTTTAAAAAGGATAAGCAGGAAAGAAAGACCAGGCATGCATGCCATCCATATCTCTGTCTGTCTGTCTGTCTGTCTATCTGAATCCCGGAAATGGAGATGGGCCACCATATAGTTGCTGGTAGTTGATCCCAGGTTCTCTGGAAGAGGAGAAAATGCTGTTACTGTTGAGCCCTTTCAGTGGCCCTACCCATCTTTAAATTTTTAGAAGTGTATGTGAGTCTGTGTTTATGTACATCATATGCAGACCAGAAGAGGGATTTAGATTCATCAGAATCTGACACCCTCTTCTGGAGTGTCTGAAGACAGCTACAGTGTATTTATATCTAATAAATAAATAAATAAATAAATAAATAAACATTTTTTAAAATGGATAAGAAATAAAGAGAGACCAGGCAGGAGTGCCATCCTTATCTCTGTCTGTCTATCTGTCTGTCTGATCCCCTGGAACTGGAGATGGTCCATCATATACTTGCTGGTAGTTGATCCCAGGTTCTCTGGAAGAGGAGACAATGCTGTTATTTGTTGAGCCCTTTAAGTGGCCCCACCCATCTTTAAATATTTAGAAGTATATGTGAGGCTGTGTTTATGTACATCATAAGCAGACCATAAGAGAGATTTAGATTCTCCAGAATCTGACACCCTCTTCTGGAGTGTCTGAAGAAAGCTACAGTCTACTTATATCTAGTAAATAAATAGATAAATAAATAAATAAATAAATAAATAAACTTTTTTTTAAAAAGGATAAGAAAGAAAGAAAGACCAGGCAGGCCTTCCATCTATATCTATGTCTGTCGGTCTGTCTGTCTATCTGATCCCCGGGAACTGGAGATGGGCCACCATATAGTTGCTTGTAGTTGATCCAAGGTTCTCTGGAAGAGGAGACAATGCTGTTAATTGTTGAGCCCTTTCAGTGGCCCCACACTTCTTTAAATTTTTAGAAGTATACCTGAGGCTGTTTTTATGTACATCATATGCAGATTATAAGAGGATTTAGATTCTCCAGAATCTGACACCCTCTACTGGAGTGTCTGAAGACAGCTAGAGTGTACTTATATCTAATAAATACATAAATAAATAAATAAATAAACATTTTTTAAAAAGGATAAGAAAGAAAGAAGACCTGGCAGGCCTGCCATCCTTATCTCTGTCTGTCTGTCTGTCTGTCTGTCTGTCTGTCTGATCCTCTGATACTGGATATGGGCCACCATATAGTTGCTGGTAGTTGATCCCAGGTTCTATGGAAGAGGAGACAATGCTATTAATTGTTGAGACCTTTCAGTGGTCCCACCCATCTTTAAATTTTTAGAAGTATATGTGAGGCTGTGTTTATGTACATCATATGCAGACCATAAGAGGGATTTAGATTCTCCAGAATCTGACACCCTCTTCTGGAGTGTCTGAAGACAGCTACTGTGTACTTATATCTAATAAATACATAAATAAATAATTAAATAAACATTTTTTAAAAAGGATAAGAAAGAAAGAAAGACCAGGCAGGCCTGCCAACCTTATCTCTCTCTGTCTGTCTGTCTGTCTGATCCCTGAGAACTGGAGTTAGGCCACTATATAGTTGCTGGTAGTTGATCCCAGGTACTCTGGAAGAGGAGACAATGCTGTTAATTGTTGAGCTTTTTCAGTGGCCCCACCCTTCTTTAAATTTTCGAAGTATATGTGAGGCTGTGTTTATGTACATCATATGCAGACCATAAGAGGGATTTAGATTCTGCAGAATGTGACACCCTCTACTGGAGTGTCAGAGGACAGCTACAGTGTACTTATATCTAATAAATACATAAATAAATAAATAAATAAATAAATAAGTAAATAAACATTTTTTTAAAGGATAAGAAAGAAAGAAAGACCAGGCAGGCCTTCCATCCTTATCTCTGTCTGTCTGTCTGTCTGTCTGATCCCCTGTAACTGGAGATGGGCCACCATATAGGTGCTGGTAGTTGATCCCAGGTTCTCTGGAAGAGGACCCAATGCTGTTAATTGTTGAGCCTTTTCAGTGGCCCCACCCATCTTTAAATTTTTAGAAGTATATGTGAGTCTGTGTTTATGTACATCATATGCAGACCATAAGAGGGATTTAGATTTTCCTGAATTTGACACCCTCTTCTGGAGTGTCTGAAGACAGCTACTGTGTACTTATATATAATAAATACGTAAATAAATAAATAAATAAATAAATAATAAACATTTTTTTAAACAGGATAAGTAAGAAAGAAAGACCAGGCAGGCCTGCCATCCTTATCTCTGTCTGTCTGTCTGTCTGTCTGATTCCCTGGAACTGCAGATGGGCCACCATATAGTTGCTGGTAGTTGATCCCAGGTTCTATGGAAGAGGAGACAATGCTGTTAATTGTTGAGACCTTTCAGTGGTCCCATCCATCTTTAAATATTTAGAAGTATATGTGAGGCTGTGTTTATGTACATCATAAGCAGACCATAAGAGAGATTTAGATTTTCCAGAATCTGACACCCTCTTCTGGAGTGTCTGAAGACAGCTACAGTCTACTTATATGTAGTAAACAAATAGATAAAAAAATAAATAAATAAATAAATAAATATTTTTTAAAAAAGGATAAGAAAGAAAGAAAGACCAGGCAGGCCTTCAATCTATATCTATGTCTGTCTGTCTGTCTGTCTATCTGATCCCCGGGAACTGGAGATGGGCCACCATATAGTTGCTGGTAGTTGATCCAAGGTTCTCTGGAAGAGGAGACCATGCTGTTAATAGTTGTTCCCTTTCAGTGGCCCCACACTTCTTTAAATTTTTAGAAGTATACTTTAGGCTGTGTTTATGTACATCTTATGCACATTATAAGAGGATTTAGATTCTCCAGAATCTGACACCCTCTACTGGAGTGTCTAAAGACAGCTACAGTGTACTGATATCTAATAAATAAATAGATAAATAAATAAATAAATAAACATTTTTTAAAATGTATAAGAAATAAAGAAAGACCAGGCAGGAGAGCCATCCTTATCTCTGTCTGTCTATCTGTCTGTCTGATCCCCTGGAACTGGAGATGGTCCATCATATACTTGCTGGTAGTTGACACCAGGTTCTCTGGAAGAGGAGACAATGCTGTTATTTGTTGAGCCCTTTAAGTGGCCCCACCCATCTTTAAATTTTTAGAAGTGTATGTGAGTCTCTGTTTATGTACATCATATGCATACCATAAGAGGGATTTAGATTCTCCAGAATCTAACACCCTCTTCTGGAGTGTCTGAAGACAGCTACAGTGTACTTATATCTAATAAATATATACGTAAATAAATAAATAAATAAATAAACATTTTTTAAAAGGATAAGAAAGAAAGAAAGACCAGGCAGGCCTGCCATTCTTATCTCTGTCTGTCTCTCTGTCTGTCTGACATCTGTCTGATACCCTGGAACTCGAGATGGGCCACCATATAGTTGCTGGTATTTCATCCCAGGTTCTCTGGAGAGGAGACAATGCTGTTAATTGTTGAGCCCTTCCAGTGATCCCACCCATCTTTAATTTTTTAGAAGTATATGTGAGGCTGTGTTTATATACATCATATGCAGACTATAAGAGGGATTTAGATTCTCCAGAATCCTACACCCTCTTCTGGAGTGTCTGAAGACAGCTACAGTATACTTATATGTAATAAATACCTGAATAATTAAATAAATAAACATTTTTTTAAAAGGATAAGAAAAAAAGAAAGACCAGGCAGGCCTGCCATCCTTATCTCTGTCTGTCTGTCTGTCTGTCTGTCTGATCTCCTGTAACTGGAGATGGGCCACCATATAGTTGCTGGTAGTTCATCCCAGGTTCTCTGGAAGAGGAGACAATGCTGTTAATTGTTGAGCCCTTTCAGTGGCCCCACTCATCTTTAAATTTTTAGAAGAGTATCTGAGGCTGTGTTTATGTACATGATATGCAGATCATAAAAGAGATTTAGATTCTCCAGAATCTGACACCCTCTTCTGGAGTGTCTGAAGACAGCTACAGTGTACTCATATCTAATAAATAAATAGATAAATAAATAAATAAATAAATAAACATTTTTTTAAAAGGATAAGAAAGAAAGAAAGACCAGGCAGGCCTACCATCCATAACTCTGTCTGTCTGTCTGTCTGTCTATCTGATCCCCGGGAACTGGAGATGGGCCACCATATAGTTGCTGGTAGTTGATCCAAGGTTCTCTGGAAGAGGAGACCATGCTGTTAATAGTTGTGCCCTTTCAGTGGCCCCACGCTTCTTTAAATTTTTAGAAGTATACTTTAGGCTGTGTTTATGTACATCTTATGCACATTATAAGAGGATTTAGATTCTCCAGAATCTGACACCCTCTACTGGAGTGTCTAAAGACAGCTACAGTGTACTGATATCTAATAAATAAATAGATAAATAAATAAATAAATAAATAAACATTTTTTAAAATGGATAAGAAATAAAGAAAGACCAGGCAGGAGAGCCATCCTTATCTCTGTCTGTCTATCTGTCTGTCTGATCCCCTGGAACTGGAGATGGTCCATCATATACTTGCTGGTAGTTGACACCAGGTTCTCTGGAAGAGGAGACAATGCTGTTATTTGTTGAGCCCTTTAAGTGGCCCCACCCATCTTTAAATTTTTAGAAGTGTATGTGAGTCTCTGTTTATGTACATCATATGCATACCATAAGAGGGATTTAGATTCTCCAGAATCTGACACCCTCTTCTGCAGTGTCTGAAGACAGCTACAGTGTACTTATATCTAATAAATATATACATAAATAAATAAATAAATAAATAAATAAATAAATAAATAAACATTTTTTGAAAAAGGATAAGAAAGAAAGAAAGGCCAGGCAGGCCGTCCATCCATATCTCTGTCTGTCTGTCTGTCTGTCTATCTGATCCCCGGGAAATGGAGATGGGCCACCATAGAGTTGCTGGTAGTGATCCAAGGTTCTCTGGAAGAGGAGACAATGCTGTTAATTGTTGAGCCCTTTCAGTGGCCCCACAATTCTTTAAATTTTTAGAAGTATACTTGAGGCTGTGTTTATGTACATCATATGCAGACCATAAGAGGGATTTAGATTCTCCAGAATCTGATACCCTCTTCTGGAGTGTCTGAAGACAGCTACAGTGTACTTATATCTACTAAATAAATAAATAAATAAATAAATAAATAAATAAATAAATAAACATTTTTTAAAAGGATAAGAAAGAATGAAAGACCAGGTAGGCCTGCCATCCTTAACTCTATCTGTCTGTATCTCTGTCTGTCTGTCTATCTGATCCCCTGGAACTGGAGATGGGCCACCATATAGTTGCTGGTAGTTGATCCCAGGTTCTCTGGAAGAGGAGACAATGCTGTTAATTGTTGAGCCCTTTCAGTCGCCACACCCATCCCTAAATTTTTAGAAGTGTATGTGAGGCTGTGTTTATGTACATCATATGCAGACCATAAGAGGGATTTAGATTCTCCAGAATCTGACACCCTCTTCTGGAGTGTCTGAAGACAGCTACTGTGTACTTATATCTAATAAATACATAAATAAATAATTAAATAAACATTTTTTACAAAGGATAAGAAAGAAAGAAAGACCAGGCAGGCCTGCCATCCTTATCTCTGTCTGTCTGTCTGTCTGTCTGTCTGTCTGATCCCTGAGAACTGGAGATGGGCCACTATATAGTTGATGGTAGTTGATCCCAGGTACTCTGGAAGAGGAGACAATGCTGTTACTTGTAGAGCTTTTTCATTGGCCCCACCCTTCTTTAAATTTTTGAAGTATATGTGAGGCTGTGTTTATGTACATCATATGCAGACCATAAGAGGGATTTAGATTCTGCAGAATGTGACACCCTCTACTGGAATGTCAGAAGACAGCTACAGTGTACTTATATCTAGTAAATACATAAATGAATAAATATATAAATAAATAAATAAATAAATAAGTAAATAAAAATTTTTTTAAAGGATAAAAAAGAAAGAAAGACCAGGCAGGCCTGCCATCCTTATCTCTGTCTGTCTGTCTGTCTGTCTGATCCCCTGGAACTGGAGATGGGCCACCATATAGGTGCTGGTAGTTGATCCCAGGTTCTCTGGAAGAGGACCCAATGCTGTTAATTGTTGAGCCTTTTCAGTGGCCCCACCCATCTTTAAATTTTTAGAAGTATATGTGAGTCTGTGTTTATGTACATCATATGCAGACCATAAGAGGGATTTAGATTCTCCAGAATCCTACACCCACTTCTGGAGTGTCTGAAGACAGCTACAGTATACTTATATGTATTAAATACCTGAATAATTAAATAAATAAACATTTTTTTAAAAGAATAAGAAAAAAAAAGACAAGGCAGGCCTGCCATCCTTATCTCTGTCTGTCTGTCTGTCTGTCTGATCCCCTGGAACTGGAGATGGGCCACCATATAGGTGCTGGTAGTTGATCCCAGGTTCTCTGGAAGAGGAACCAATGCTGTTAATTGTTGAGCCTTTCCAGTGGCCCCACCCATCTTTAAATTTTTAGAAGTATATGTGAGTCTGTGTTTATGTACATCATATGCAGACCATAAGAGGGATTTAGATTCTCCAGAATCCTACACCCACTTCTGGAGTGTCTGAAGACAGCTACAGTATACTTATATGTATTAAATACCTGAATAATTAAATAAATAAACATTTTTTTAAAAGGATAAGAAAAAAAAAGACCAGGCAGGCCTGCCATCCTTATCTCGGTCTGTCTGTCTGTGTGTCTGTCTGATCTCCTGTAACTGGAGATCGGCCACCATATAGTTGGTGGTAGTTGAACCCAGGTTCTCTGGAAGAAGAGACAATGCTGTTAATTGTTGAGCCCTTTCAGTGGCCCCACTCATCTTTAAATTTTTAGAAGAGTATGTGAGGCTGTGTTTATGTACATGATATGCAGATCATAAGAGAGATTTAGATTCTCCAGAATCTGACACCCTCTTCTGAAGTGACTGAAGACAGCTAATGTGTACTTATATCGAATAAATACATAAATAAATAAATAAATAAATAAATAAATAAATAAATAAACATTTTTTTAAAAAGATAAGAAAGAAAGAAAGACCAGGCAGGCCTGCCATCCTTATCTTTGTCTGTCTGTCTGTCTGTCTGTCTGATCCTCTGATACTGGATATGGGCCACCATATAGTTGCTGGTAGTTGATCCCAGGTTCTCTGGAAGAGGAGACAATGCTGTTAATTGTTGAGACATTTCAGTGGTCTCACCCATCTTTAAATATTTAGAAGTGTATGTGATGCTGTGTTTATGTACATCATATGCAGACCATAAAAGGGATTTAGATTCTCCAGAATCTGACACCCTCTTCTGGAGTATCTGAAGACAGCTACAGTGTACTGATATCTAATAAATAAATAGATAAATAAATAAATAAATAAATAAATAAACATTTTTTAAAAGGATAAGAAATAAAGAAAGACCAGGCAGGCCTACCATTCATATCTCTGTCTGTCTGTCTTTCTTTCTATCTGATCTCCGGGAACTGGAGATGGGCCACCATATAGTTGCTGGTAGTTGATCCAAGGTTCTCTGGAAGAGGAGACCATTCTGTTAATTGTTGAGCCCTTTCAGTGGCCCCACACTTCTTTAAATTTTTAGAAGTATACTTGAGGCTGTGTTTATGTACATCATATGCACATTATAAGAGGATTTAGATTCTCCAGAATCTGACTCCCTCTACTGGAGTGTCTGAAGACAGCTACAGTGTATTTATATCTAATAAATAAATAAATAAATATATAAATAAATAAATAAATAAACATTATTTAAACAGGATAAGAAATAAAGAAAGACCTGGCAGGCCTGCCATCCATATCTCTGTCTGTCTGTCTGTCTGTCTATCTGATCCCCTGGAACTGGAGATGGGCCACCATATAGTTGCTGGTAGTTGATCCCAGGTTCTCTGGAAGAGGAGACAATGCTGTTAATGTTGAGCCCTTTCTTTCTTTCTTTCTTTCTTTCTTTTTTTTTTTTTTTTTTTTTGGTTTTTTTGAGACAGGGTTTCTCTGTGTAGCCCTGGCTGTCCTGGAACTCACTTTGTAGACCAGGCTGGCCGGGAACTCAGAAATCCGCCTGCCTCTGCCTCCCGAGTGCAGGGATTAAAGGCGTGCACCACCACGCCCGGCTTGTTGAGCCCCTTCAATGGCCCTACCCATGTTTAAATTTTTAGAAGTGTATGTGAGGCTGTGTTTATGTACATCATATGCAGACCAGAAGAGGGATTTAGATTCATCAGAATCTGACACCCTCTACTGGAGTGTCTGAAGACAGCTACTGTGTACTTATATCTAATAAATAAATAAATAAATAAATAAATAAATAAATAAATAAATAAACATTATTTAAACAGGATAAGAAAGAAAGAAAGACCAGGCAGGCCTTCAATCCATATCTCTGTCTGTCTGTCTGTCTGTCTGTCTGTCTGTCTATCTGATCCCCGGGAACTGGAGATGGGCCACCATATAGTTGCTGGTAGTTGATCCCAGGTTCTCTGGAAGAGGAGACAATGCTGTTAATTGTTGAGCCCTTTCAGTCGCCCCACCCATCCTTAAATTTTTAGAAGTGTATGTGAGGCTGTGTTTATGTACATCATATGCAGACCTTAAGTGGGATTTAGATTGTCCAGAATCTGACACCCTCTTCTGGAGTGTCTGAACACAGCTACAGTGTATTTATATCTAATAAATAAATAAATAAATAAATAAATAAACATTTTTTAAAATGGATAAGAAATAAAGAAAGACCAGGCAGGAGTGCCATCCTTATCTCTGTCTGTCTATCTGACTGTCTGATCCCCTGGAACTGGAGATGGTCCATCATATACTTGCTGGTAGTTGATCCCAGGTTCTCTGGAAGAGGAGACAATGCTGTTATTTGTTGAGCCCTTTAAGTGGCCCCACCCATTTTTAAATTTTTAGAAGTGTATGTGAATCTCTGTTTATGTACATCATATGCATACCATAAGAGGGATTTAGATTCTCCAGAATCTGACACCCTCTTCTGGAGTGTCTGAAGACAGCTAGAGTGTACTTATATCTAATAAATATATACATAAATAAATAAATAAATAAACATTTTTTAAAAAGGATAAGAAAGAAAGAAAGACCAGGCAGGCCTGCCATCCTTATCTCTGTCTGTCTGTCTCTCTGTCTGTCTAATCCCCTGGAACTGGAGATGGGCCACCATATAGTTGCTGGTAGTTGGTCCCAGGTTCTCTGGAAGAGGAGACAATGCTGTTAATTCTTGAGCCCTTTCAGTGGCCCCACCAATCTTTATATTTTTAGAAGTATATGTGAGTCTCTGTTTATGTACATCATATGCAGACCATTAGAGGGGTTTAGATTCTCCAGATTCTGACACCCTCTACTGGAGTATCTGAAGACAGCTACAGTGTACTTATATCTAATAAATACATAAAAAAATAAATAAATGAATAAATAAATAAATAAGTAAATAAATAAATAAACATTTTTAAAAAAGGATAAGAACGAAAGAAAGACCTGGCAGGCCTGCCATCCTTATCTCTGTCTGTCTGTCTGTCTGTCTGTCTGATCCTCAGATACTGGATATGGGCCACCATATAGTTGCTGGTAGTTGATCCCAGGTTCTCTGGAAGGGGAGACAATGCTGTTAATTGTTGAGACCTTTCAGTGGTCCCAAACATCTTTAAATATTTAGAAGTGCATGTGAGGCTCTGTTTATGTACATCATATGCAGACCATAAGAGGGTTTTAGATTCTCCAGAATCTGACACCCTCTACTGGAGTGTCTGAACAGCTACAGTGTACTTATATCTAATAAATACATAAATAAATAAATAAATAAATAAATAAATAAATAAATAAATAAATAAACATTTTTTTAAAAAGGATAAGCAGGAAAGAAAGACCAGGCAGGCATGCCATCCATATCTCTGTCTGTCTGTCTGTCTGTCTGTCTATCTGAATCCCGGAAATGGAGATGGGCCACCATATAGTTGCTGGTAGTTGATCCCAGGTTCTCTGGAAGAGGAGAAAATGCTGTTACTGTTGAGCCCTTTCAGTGGCCCTACCCATCTTTAAATTTTTAGAAGTGTATGTGAGGCTGTGTTTATGTACATCATATGCAGACCAGAAGAGGGATTTAGATTCATCAGAATCTGACACCCTCTTCTGGAGTGTCTGAAGACAGCTACAGTGTATTTATATCTAATAAATAAATAAATAAATAAATAAATAAATAAATAAACATTTTTTAAAATGGATAAGAAATAAAGAGAGACCAGGCAGGAGTGCCATCCTTATCTCTGTCTGTCTATCTGTCTGTCTGATCCCCTGGAACTGGAGATGGTCCATCATATACTTGCTGGTAGTTGATCCCAGGTTCTCTGGAAGAGGAGACAATGCTGTTATTTGTTGAGCCATTTAAGTGGCCCCACCCATCTTTAAATATTTAGAAGTATATGTGAGGCTGTGTTTATGTACATCATAAGCAGACCATAAGAGAGATTTAGATTCTCCAGAATCTGACACCCTCTTCTGGAGTGTCTGAAGAAAGCTACAGTCTACTTATATCTAGTAAATAAATAGATAAATAAATAAATAAATAAATAAATAAATAAATAAATAAATAAATAAACTTTTTTTTAAAAAGGATAAGAAAGAAAGAAAGACCAGGCAGGCCTTCCATCTATATCTATGTCTGTCTGTCTGTCTGTCTATCTGATCCCCGGGAACTGGAGATGGGCCACCATATAGTTGCTTGTAGTTGATCCAAGGTTCTCTGGAAGAGGAGACAATGCTGTTAATTGTTGAGCCCTTTCAGTGGCCCCACACTTCTTTAAATTTTTAGAAGTATACCTGAGGCTGTGTTTATGTACATCATATGCAGATTATAAGAGGATTTAGATTCTCCAGAATCTGACACCCTCTACTGGAGTGTCTGAAGACAGCTAGAGTGTACTTATATCTAATAAATACATAAATAAATAAATAAATAAACATTTTTTAAAAAGGATAATAAAGAAAGAAGACCTGGCAGGCCTGCCATCCTTATCTCTGTCTGTCTGTCTGTCTGTCTGTCTGTCTGTCTGTCTGATCCTCTGATACTGGATATGGGCCACCATATAGTTGCTGGTAGTTGATCCCAGGTTCTATGGAAGAGGAGACAATGCTATTAATTGTTGAGACCTTTCAGTGGTCCCACCCATCTTTAAATTTTTAGAAGTATATGTGAGGCTGTGTTTATGTACATCATATGCAGACCATAAGAGGGATTTAGATTCTCCAGAATCTGACACCCTCTTCTGGAGTGTCTGAAGACATCTACTGTGTACTTATATCTAATAAATACATAAATAAATAATTAAATAAACATTTTTTAAAAAGGATAAGAAAGAAAGAAAGACCAGGCAGGCCTGCCAACCTTATCTCTCTCTGTCTGTCTGTCTGTCTGATCCCTGAGAACTGGAGTTAGGCCACTATATAGTTGCTGGTAGTTGATCCCAGGTACTCTGGAAGAAGAGACAATGCTGTTAATTGTTGAGCTTTTTCAGTGGCCCCACCCTTCTTTAAATTTTCGAAGTATATGTGAGGCTGTGTTTATGTACATCATATGCAGACCATAAGAGGGATTTAGGTTCTGCAGAATGTGACACCCTCTACTGGAGTGTCAGAGGACAGCTACAGTGTACTTATATCTAATAAATAAATAAATAAATAAATAAATAAATAAATAAATAAGTAAATAAACATTTTTTTAAAGGATAAGAAAGAAAGAACGACCAGGCAGGCCTGCCATCCTTATCTCTGTCTGTGTGTCTGTCTGTCTGTCTGTCTGATCCCCTGTAACTGGAGATGGGCCACCATATAGGTGCTGGTAGTTGATCCCAGGTTCTCTGGAAGAGGACCCAATGCTGTTAATTGTTGAGCCTTTTCAGTGGCCCCACCCATCTTTAAATTTATAGAAGTATATGTGAGTCTGTGTTTATGTACATCATATGCAGACCATAAGAGGGATTTAGATTTTCCTGAATTTGACACCCTCTTCTGGAGTGTCTGAAGACAGCTACTGTGTACTTATATATAATAAATACGTAAATAAATAAATAAATAAATAAATAAATAAATAAACATTTTTTTAAACAGGATAAGTAAGAAAGAAAGACCAGGCAGGCCTGCCATCCTTATCTCTGTCTGTCTGTCTGTCTGTCTGATTCCCTGGAACTGCAGATGGGCCACCATATAGTTGCTGGAGTTGATCCCAGGTTCTATGGAAGAGGAGACAATGCTGTTAATTGTTGAGACCTTTCAGTGGTCCCATCCATCTTTTAATATTTAGAAGTATATGTGAGGCTGTGTTTATGTACATCATAAGCAGACCTTAAGAGTGATTTAGATTCTCCAGAATCTGACACCCTCTTCTGGAGTGTCTGAAGACAGCTACAGTCTACTTATATGTAGTAAACAAATAGATAAATAAATAAATAAATAAATATTTTTTAAAAAAGGATAAGAAAGAAAGAAAGACCAGGCAGGCCTTCAATCTATATCTATGTCTGTCTGTCTGTCTGTCTATCTGATCCCCGGGAACTGGAGATGGGCCACCATATAGTTGCTGGTAGTTGATCCAAGGTTCTCTGGAAGAGGAGACAATGCTGTTAATTGTTGAGCCCTTTCAGTGGCCCAACACTTCTTTAAATTTTTAGAAGTATACCTGAGGCTGTGTTTATGTACATCATATGCAGATTATAAGAGGATTTAGATTCTCCAGAATCTGACACCCTCTACTGGAGTGTCTAAAGACAGCTACAGTGTACTGATGTCTAATAAATACATAAATAAATAAATAATTAAACATTTTTTAAAAGGATAAGAAAGAAAGAAAGACCAGGCAGGCCTGCCATTCTTATCTCTGTCTGTCTCTCTGTCTGTCTGACATCTGTCTGATACCCTGGAACTCGAGATGCGCCACCATATAGTTGCTGGTATTTCATCCCAGGTTCTCTGGAGAGGAGACAATGCTGTTAATTGTTGAGCCCTTTCAGTGGCCCTACCCATCTTTAAATTTTTAGAAGTGTATATGAGGCCGTGTTTATGTACATCATATGCAGACCAGAAGAGGGATTTAGATTCATCAGAATCTGACACCCTCTTCTGGAGTGTCTGAAGACAGCTACAGTGTACTCATATCTAATAAATAAATAGATAAATAAATAAATAAATAAATAAACATTTTTTTAAAAGGATAAGAAAGAAAGAAAGACCAGGCAGGCCTACCATCCATATCTCTGTCTGTCTGTCTGTCTGTCTGTCTATCTGATCCCCGGGAACTGGAGATGGGCCACCATATAGTTGCTGGTAGTTGATCCAAGGTTCTCTGGAAGAGGAGACCATGCTGTTAATAGTTGTTCCCTTTCAGTGGCCCCACACTTCTTTAAATTTTTAGAAGTATACTTTAGGCTGTGTTTATGTACATCTTATGCACATTATAAGAGGATTTAGATTCTCCAGAATCTGACACCCTCTACTGGAGTGTCTAAAGACAGCTACAGTGTACTGATATCTAATAAATAAATAGATAAATAAATAAATAAATAAACATTTTTTAAAATGTATAAGAAATAAAGAAAGACCAGGCAGGAGAGCCAT
Source organism: Mus caroli (assembly GCF_978045245.1). Taxonomy (NCBI): domain Eukaryota; kingdom Metazoa; phylum Chordata; class Mammalia; order Rodentia; family Muridae; genus Mus; species Mus caroli. The sequence continues at coordinate 250,656 of NW_028227356.1, forward strand.
CCTTATCTCTGTCTGTCTATCTGTCTGTCTGATCCCCTGGAACTGGAGATGGTCCATCATATACTTGCTGGTAGTTGACACCAGGTTCTCTGGAAGAGGAGACAATGCTGTTATTTGTTGAGCCCTTTAAGTGGCCCCACCCATCTTTAAATTTTTAGAAGTGTATGTGAGTCTCTGTTTATGTACATCATATGCATACCATAAGAGGGATTTAGATTCTCCAGAATCTAACACCCTCTTCTGGAGTGTCTGAAGACAGCTACAGTGTACTTATATCTAATAAATATATACGTAAATAAATAAATAAATAAAGAAACATTTTTTGAAAAAGGATAAGAAAGAAAGAAAGACCAGGCAGGGCGTCCATCCATATATCTGTCTGTCTGTCTGTCTGTCTATCTGATCCCCGGGAAATGGAGATGGGCCACCATAGAGTTGCTGGTAGTGATCCAAGGTTCTCTGGAAGAGGAGACAATGCTGTTAATTGTTGAGCCCTTTCAGTGGCCCCACACTTCTTTAAATTTTTAGAAGTATACTTGAGGCTGTGTTTATGTACATCATATGCAGACCATAAGAGGGATTTAGATTCTCCAGAATCTGACACCCTCTACTGGAGTGTCTGAACAGCTACAGTGTACTTATATCTAATAAATAAATAAATAAATAAATAAATAAATAAATAAATAAATAAACATTTTTTAAAAAGGATTAGAAAGAAAGAAAGACCAGGCAGGCCTTCCATCCATATCACTGTCTGTCTGTCTGTCTGTCTGTCTATCTGATCCCCGGGAACTGGAGATGGGCCACCATATTGTTGCTGGTAGTTGATCCCAGGTTCTCTGGCAGAGGAGACAATGCTGTTAATTGTTGAGCCCTTTCAGTCGCCCCACCCATCCTTAAATTTTTAGAAGTGTATGTGAGGATGTGTTTATATACATCATATGCAGACCATAAGAGGGATTTAGATTGTCCAGAATCTGACACCCTCTTCTGGAGTGTCTGAAGACAGCTACAGTGTATTTATATCTAATAAATAAATAAATAAATAAATAAACATTTTTTAAAATGAATAAGAAATAATGAAAGACAAGGCAGGAGTGCCATCCTTATCTCTGTCTATCTGATCACCTGGAACTGGAGATGGTACATCATATACTTGCTGGTAGTTGATACCAGGTTCTCTGGAAGAGGAGACAATGCTGTTATTTGTTGAGACCATTAAGTGGCCCCACCCATCTTTAAATTTTTAAGGTGTATGTGAGTCTCTGTTTATGTACATCATATGCAGACCATAAGAGGGATTTAGATTATCCAGAATCTGACACCCTCTTCTGGAGTGTCTGAAGACAGCTACAGTGTACTTATATCTAATAAATATAAATAAATAAATAAATAAATAAATAAATAAATAAATAAATAAATAAACATTTTTTAAAAAGGATAAGAAAGAAAGAAAAATCACGGAGGCCTACCATCCTTATCTCTGTCTGTCTGTCTCTCTGTCTGTCTGATCCCCTGGAACTGGAGATGGGCCACCATATAGGTGATGGTAGTTGATCCCAGGTTCTCTGGAAGAGTAGACAATGCTGTTAATTGTTGAGCCCTTTCAGTGGCCCCACCCATCTTTAAATTTTTAGAAGTATATGTGAGTCTCTGTTTATGTACATCATATGCAGACCATAAGAGGGATTTAGATTCTCCAGTATCTGACACCCTCTTCTGGAGTGTCTGCAGAAAGCTACAGTGTACTTATATCTAATAAATACATAAATAAATAAATAAATAAATAAATAAATAAATAAATAAATAAGTAAATGAATAAATAAACATTTTTTAAAAAGGATAAGAAAGAAAGAAAGACTAGGCAGGCCTGCCATCCTTATCTCTGTCTGTCTGTCTGTCTGTCTGTCTGATCCTCTGATACTGGATATGGGCCACCATATAGTTGCTGGTAGTTGATCCCAGGTTCTCTGGAAGAGGAGACAATGCTGTTAATTGTTGAGACATTTCAGTGGTCCTACCCATTTTTAAATATTTAGAAGTGTATGTGAGGCTGTGTTTATGTACATCATATGCAGACCATAAGAGGGATTTAGATTCTCCAGAATCTGACACCCTCTACTGGAGTGTCTGAACAGCTACAGTGTACTTATATCTAATAAATACATAAATAAATAAATAAATAAATAAATAAATAAATAAATAAATAAATAAACATTTTTAAAAAGGATAAGCAAGAAAGAAAGACCAGCCAGGCATGCCATCCATATCTCTGTCTGTCTGTCTGTCTGTCTATCTGATCCCCGGAAATGGAGATGGGCCACCATATAGTTGCTGGTAGTTGATCCCAGGTTCTCTGGAAGAGGAGAAAATGCTGTTACTGTTGAGCCCTTTCAGTGGCCCTACCCATCTTTAAATTTTTAGAAGTGTATGTGAGGCTGTTTTTATGTACATCATATGCAGACCAGAAGAGGGATTTAGATTCATCAGAATCTGACACCCTCTACTGGAGTGTCTGAACAGCTACAGTGTACTTATATCTAATAAATACATAAATAAATAAATAAATAAATAAATAAATAAATAAATAAATAAATAAACATTTTTTAAAAAGGATAAGCAAGAAAGAAAGACCAGGCAGGCATGCCATCCATATCTCTGTCTGTCTGTCTCTCTGTCTATCTGATCCCCGGAAATGGAGATGGGCCACCATATAGTTGCTGGTAGTTGATCCCAGGTTCTCTGGAATTGGAGACAATGCTGTTAATTGTTGAGCCCTTTCAGTGGCCCCACCCATCCTTAAATTTTTAGAAGTGTATGTGAGGCTGTGTTTATGTACATCATATGCAGACCTTAAGAGGGATTTAGATTGTCCAGAATCTGACACCCTCTTCTGGAGTGTCTGAAGACAGCTACAGTGTACTTATATCTAATAAATAAATAAATAAATAAATAAATAAATAAATAAATAAATAAATATATATATATATAAATAAACATTTTTTAAAATGGATAAGAAATAAAGAAAGACCAGGCAGGAGAGCCATCCTTATCTCTGTCTGTCTATCTGTCTGTCTGATCCCCTGGAACTGGAGATGGTCCATCATATACTTGCTGGTAGTTGACACCAGGTTCTCTGGAAGAGGAGACAATGCTGTTATTTGTTGAGCCCTTTAAGTGGCCCCACCCATCTTTAAATTTTTAGAAGTGTATGTGAGTCTCTCTTTATGTACATCATATGCATACCATAAGAGGGATTTAGATTCTCCAGAATCTGACACCCTCTTCTGGAGTGTCTGAAGACAGCTACAGTGTATTTATATCTAATAAATAAATAAATAAATAAATAAATAAATAAATAAATAAATAAACATTTTTAAAAAAGGAATAGAAAGAAAGACCAGGCAGGCCTGCCATCCATATCTCTGTCTGTCTGTCTGTCTGTCTATCTGATCCCCATAACTGGAGATGGGCCACCATATAGTTGCTGGTAGTTGATCCCAGGTTCTCTTGAAGAGGAGACAATGCTGTTAATTGTTGAGCCCTTTCAGTGGCCCTACCCATCTTTAAATTTTTAGAAGTGTATATGAGGCCGTGTTTATGTACATCATATGCAGACCAGAAGAGGGATTTAGATTCATCAGAATCTGACACCCTCTTCTGGAGTGTCTGAAGACAGCTACAGTGTACTTATATCTAATAAATAAATAAATGAATAAATAAATAAATAAATAAATAAATAAATAAATAAATAAACATTATTTAAACAGCATAAGAAAGAAAGAAAGACCAGGCAGGCCTTCCATCCATATCTCTGTCTGTCTGTCTGTCTGTCTGTCTATCTGATCCCCGGGAACTGGAGATGGGCCACCATATTGTTGCTGGTAGTTGATCCCAGGTTCTCTGGAAGAGGAGACAATGCTGTTAATTGTTGAGCCCTTTCAGTCGCCCCACCCATCCTTAAATTTTTAGAAGTGTATGTGAGGCTGTGTTTATGTACATCATATGCAGACCATAAGAGGGATTTAGATTGTCCAGAATCTGACACCCTCTTCTGGAGTGTCTGAAGACAGCTACAGTGTATTTATATCTAATAAATAAATAAATAAATAAATAAATAAATAAATAAATAAACATTTTTTAAAATGGATAAGAAATAAAGAAAGACAAGGCAGGAGTGCCATCCTTATCTCTGTCTGTCTGATCCCCTGGAACTGGAGATGGTCCATCATATACTTGCTGGTAGTTGATACCAGGTTCTCTGGAAGAGGAGACAATGCTGTTATTTGTTGAGCCCATTAAGTGGCCCCACCCATCTTTAAATTTTTAGAGGTGTATGTGAGTCTCTGTTTATGTACATCATATGCAGACCATAAGAGGGATTTAGATTCTCCAGAATCTGACACCCTCTTCTGGAGTGTCTGAAGACAGCTACAGTGTACTTATATATAATAAATATAAATAAATAAATAAATAAATAAATAAATAAATAAATAAATAAATAAATAAATAAATAAATAAATAAACATTTTTTAAAAAGGATAAGAAAGAAAGAAAGACCAGGCAGGCCTACCATCCATATCTCTGTCTGTCTGTCTGTCTGTCTATCTATCTGATCCCCGGGAACTCAAGATGGCCCACCATATAGTTGCTGGTAGTTGATCCAAGGTTCTCTGGAAGAGGAGACAATGCTGGTTATTGTTGAGCCCTTTCAGTGGCCCCACACTTCTTTAAATTTTTAGAAGTATACCTGAGGCTGTGTTTATGTACATCATATGCAGATTATAAGAGGATTTAGATTTTCCAGAATCTGACACCCTCTACTGGAGTGTCTGAAGACAGCTACAGTGTACTTATATCTAATTAATACATAAATAAATAAATAAACATTTTTTAAAAAGGATAAGAAAGAAAGAAAGACCAGGCAGGCCTCCATCCTTATCTCTGTCTGTCTGTCTGTCTGTTTGATACCCTGGAACTGGAGATGGGCCACCATATAGTTGCTGGTAGTTCATCCCAGGCTCTCTAGACGAGGAGACAATGCTGTTAATTGTTGAGCATTTTCAGTGGCCCCACCCATCTTTAAATTTTTAGAAGTATATGTGAGTCTGTGTTTATGTACATCATATGCAGACCATAAGAGGGATTTAGATTTTCCTGAAATTGACACCCTCTTCTGGAGTGTCTGAAGACAGCTACTGTGTACTTATATATAATAAATACGTAAATAAATAAATAAATAAATAAATAAATAAATAAACATTTTTTAAACAGGATAAGAAAGAAAGAAAGACCAGGCAGGCCTGCCATTCTTATCTCTGTCTGTCTGTCTGTCTGTCTGATCCCCTGGAACTGCAGATGGGCCACCATATAGTTGCTGGTAGTTGATCCCAGGTTCTCTGGAAGAGGAGACAATGATGTTAATTGTTGAGCCCTTTCAGTGGTCCCACCCATCTTTAAATTTTTAGAAGTATATGTGAGGCTGTGTTTAGGTACATCATGTGCAGACCATAAGAGGGATTTAGATTCTCCAGAATCTGAAACCCTCTTCTGGAGTGTCTGAAGACAGCTACTGTGTACTTATATCTAATAAATACATAAATAAATAATTAAATAAACATTTTTTAAAAGGATAAGAAAGATAGAAAGAAAAGGCAGGCCTGCCATCCTTAGCTCTGTCTGTCTGTCTGTCTGTCTGATCCCTGAGAACTGGAGATGGGACACCATATAGTTGCTGGTAGTTGATCCCAGGTTCTCTGGAAGAGGAGACAATGCTGTTAATTGTTGAGCTTTTTCAGTGGCCCCACCCTTCTTTAAATTTTTAGAAGTATATGTGAGGCTGTGTTTATGTACATCATATGCAGATTATAAGAGGATTTAGATTCTCCAGAATCTGACACCCTCTACTGGAGTGTCTGAAGACAGCTACAGTGTACTTATATCTAATAAAAAAAAAAATAAATAAATAAATAAATAAACATTTTTTAAAAGGATAAGAAAGAAAGAAAAACCAGCCAGGCCTGCCATTCTTATCTCTCTCTGTCTGACAATTGTCTGATCCCCTGGAACTCGAGATGGGCCAATATATAGTTGCTGGTGGTTCATCCCAGGTTCTCTGGAAGAGGAGACAATGCTGTTAATTGTTGAGCCCTTCCAGTGACCCCACCCATCTTTAATTTTTTTAGAAGTATATGTGAGGCTGTGTTTATATACATCATATACAGACCATAAGAGGGATTTAGATTCTCCAGAATCCTACACCCTCTTCTGGAGTGTCTGAAGACAGCTACAGTGTACTTATATCTAATAAATAAATAGATAAATAAATAAATAAATAAATAAATAAATAAATAAATAAATAAATAAATAAACATTTTTTAAAAAGGATAAGAAAGAAAGAAAAATCAGGCAGGCCTGCCATCCTTATCTCTGTCTGTCTGTCTGTCTGTCTGATCCCCTGGAACTGGAGATGGGCCACCATATAGGTGCTGGTAGTTGATCCCAGGTTCTCTGGAAGAGGAGACAATGCTGTTAATTGTTGAGCCCTTTCAGTGGCCCAACCCATCTTTAAATTTTTAGAAGTATATGTGAGGCTGTGTTTATGTACAACATATGCAGACCATAAGAGGGATATAGATTCTCCAGAATCTGTCACCCTCTTCTGGATTGTCTGAAGACAGCTACAGTGTACTTATATCTAATAAATAAATAGATAAATAAATAAATAAATAAATAAATAAATAAATAAATAAATAAACATTTTTTAAAAAGGATAAGAAAGAAAGAAAAATCAGGCAGGCCTGCCATCCTTATCTCTGTCTGTCTGTCTGTCTGTCTGATCCCCTGGAACTGGAGATGGGCCACCATATAGGTGCTGGTAGTTGATCCCAGGTTCTCTGGAAGAGGAGACAATGCTGTTAATTGTTGAGCCCTTTCAGTGGCCCAACCCATCTTTAAATTTTTAGAAGTATATGTGAGGCTGTGTTTATGTACAACATATGCAGACCATAAGAGGGATATAGATTCTCCAGAATCTGTCACCCTCTTCTGGATTGTCTGAAGACAGCTACAGTGTACTTATATCTAATAAATAAATAAATAAATAAATAAATAAATAAATAAATAAACATTTTTTTAAATAGGATAAGAAGGAAAGAAAAATCAGGCAGGCCTGCCATCCTTATCTCTGTCTGTCTGTCTGTCTGTCTGATCCCCTGGAACTGGAGATGGGCCACCATATAGTTGCTGGTAGTTGATCCCAAGTCCTCTGGAAGAGGAGACAATGATGTTAATTGTTGAGCCCTTTCATTGGCCCCACCCATCTTTAAATTTTTAGAAGTAAATGTGAGGCTGTGTTTATGTACATCATATTCAGACCATAAGAGGTATTTAGATTCTCCAGAATATGACACCGACTTTTGGAGTGTCTAAGACGGATACAGAGTACTTATATCTAATAAATACATAAATAAATAAATAAATAAATAAATAAATAAATAAATAAATAAATAAATAAATAAACATTTTTTAAAATCGATTAGAAAGAAAGACCAGGCAGGCCTGCCATCCTTATCTTTATCTGTCTGTCTGACTGTCTGATCCCCTGGAACTGGAGATGGGCCACCATATAGTTGCTGGTAGTTGATCCCAGGTTCTCTGGAAGAGGAGACAATGATGTTAATTGTTGAGCCCTTTCAGTGGCCCCACCCATATTTAAATTTTTAGAAGTATATGTAAGGCTGTGTTTATGTACCGAATATGCAGACCATAGGAGGGATTTAGATTCTCCAGAATCTGACACCCTCTTCTGGATTGTCTGAAGACAGATACAGTTTACTTATATCTAATAAATTCATAAATAAACAAATAAACATTTTTAAAAAATAATAATAAAGAAAGAGAGACCAGGCAGGCCTGCCATCCTTGTCTGTCTGTCTGTCTGTCTGATCCCAGGAACTGGAGATGGGCCACCATATAATTGTTGGTAGTTGATGCCTGGTTCTCTGAAAGAGGAGACAATGCTGTTAATTGTTGAGCCCTTTCAGTGGCCCCACACATTTTAAGTTTTTAGAAGTATATGTGAGGCTGTGTTTATGTACATCATATGAAGACTATAAAAGGGATTTAGATTCTCGAGAATCTGACACCCTCTTCGTGAGTGTTTGAAGTCAGCTACAGTGTACTTATATCTAATAAGTACATACATAAATTAATAAACATTTTTTAAAAAGGATAAGAAAGAAAGAAAAACCAGGCAGGCCTGCCACCTTGTCTGTCTGTCTGTCTGTCTGTCTGTCTATCTGTCAGATCCCCTGGAACTGGAGATGGGCCACCATATATTTGATGGTAGTTGATCCCAGGTTCTCTGGAAGAGGAGACAATGCTGGTAATTGTTGAGCCCATTCAGTGGCCCCACCCATCTTTAAATTTTTAGAAGTATATGTGAGGCTGTGTTTATGTACATCATATGTAGACCATAAGAGGGATTTAGATTCTCAGGAATCTGACACCCTCTTCTGGAGTGTCTGAAGACAGCTACAGTATACTTATATCTAATAAATATGTAAGTAAATAAATAAATAAATACATAAATCAATAAACATTTTTTAAAAAGGATAAGAAAGAAAGAAAGAACAGGCAGGCCTGCCATCCTTATCTCTGTCTGGCTGTCTGGCTGTCTGATCCCCGGGAACTAAAGGTGGGCCACCATATATTTGCTGGTAGTTGATCCCAGGTTCTCTAGAAGAGGAGTCAATGCTGTTAATTTTTGAGCCCTTTCAGTGGCCCCACCCATCTCTAAATTTTTAGAAGTATATGTGAGGCTGTGTTTATGAACATCATATGCAGACCATTAGAGGGATTTATATTCTCCAGATTCTGACACCCTATTCTGGAGTGTCTGAAGACAGCTAAGGTGTATTTATATCTAATAAATAAATAAATAAATAAATAAATAAATAAATAAATAAACATTTTTTAAAAAGGATAAGAAAGAAAGAAAGAACAGGCAGGCCTGCCATCCTTATCTCTGTCTGGCTGTCTGGCTGTCTGATCCCCGGGAACTAAAGGTGGGCCACCATATAGTTGCTGGTAGTTGATCCCAGGTTCTCTGGAAGAGGAGTCAATGCTGTTAATTTTTGAGCCCTTTCAGTGGCCCCACCCATCTCTAAATTTTTAGAAGTATATGTGAGGCTGTGTTTATGAACATCATATGCAGACCATTAGAGGGATTTATATTCTCCAGATTCTGACACCCTATTCTGGAGTGTCTGAAGACAGATAAGGTGTATTTATATCTAATAAATAAATAAATAAATAAATAAATAAATAAACATTTTTTAAAAAGGATAAGAAAGAAAGAAAGACCAGGCAGGCCTGCCATCCTTATCTCTGTCTGTCTGTCTGTCTGTTTTTCTGATCCCATGGAACTGTAGATGGGCCACCATATAGTTGCTGGTAGTTGATCCCAGGTTCTCTGGAACAGGAGACAATGCTGTTAATTGTTGAGCCCTTTCAGTGGCCCGACCCATCTTTAAATTTTTAGAAGTATATGTGAGGCTGTTTTTATGTACATCATATGCAGACAATAAGAGGAACTTAGATTCACCAGAATCTGACACCTTCTTCTGGAGTGTGTGAAGACAGATACAGTGTACTTATATCTAATAAACAAACAAATAAATAAATAAATAAATAAATAAATAAATAAACATTTTTTAAAATGGATAAGAAAAAAAGAAAGACCAGGCAGGCATGCCATCCTTATCCTTGTCTGTCTGTTTCTCTGTCTGTCTGTCTGATCCCCGGGAACTGGAGATGGGCCACCATATAGTTGCTGGTAGTTGATCCCAGGTTCTCTGGAAGAGGAGACAATGCTGTTAATTGTTGTGCCCTTTCAGTTTCCCACCCATCTTTAAATTTTTAGAAGTAAATATGAGGCTGTGTTTATGTACATCATATGCAGACCATAAGCAGGATTTAGATTCTCCAGAATATGACACCCTCTTCTACAGTGTCTGAAAACAGCGACAGTGTACTTATATCTAATAAATACATAAATAAATAAATAAATAAACATTTTTTATAAAGAATAAGGAAGAAAGGACAGCCAAGGCAGGCCTCCATCCTTATCTCTGTCTGTCTGTCTTTTTGATACCCTGCAACTGGAGATGGGCCACCATATAGTTGCTGGTAGTTGATCCCAGGCTCTCTGGAAGAGGAGACAATGCTGTTAATTGTTGAGCATTTTCAGTGGCCCCACCCATCTTTAAATTTTTAGAAGTAAAGTTGAGGCTGTGTTTATGTACATCATATGCAGACCATAAGAGGGATTTAGGTTCTCCAGAATCTGACACCCTCCTCTGGATTGTTTGAAGACAGCTACAGTGTACTTATATTTAATAAATACATAAATAAATAAATAAACATTTTTTAAAAATGATAAGAAAGAAAGAAAGACCAGGCAGGCCTGCCATCCTTATGTCTGTCTGTCTGTATGTCTGTCTGTCTGTCTATCTGATCCCCTGGAATTGGAGATGGGTCATCATATAGTTGCTGGTGGTTGATCCCAGATTCTCTGGAAGAGGAGACAATGCACTTAATTGTTGAGCCATCTCAGTGGACCAACCCATCTTTAAATTTTTAGAAGTAAATGTGAGGCTGTGTTTATGTACATCATATGCAGACCATAAGAGGGATTTAGATTCTCCAGAATCCGGCACCCTCTTCTTGAGTGTCTCAAGACAGATACAGTATTTTTGTATCTAATAAATAAATAAATAAATAAATAAATAAATAAATAAACATTTTATAAAAAGGATAATAAAGAAAGAAAGACCATGCAGGCCTCCCGCTTTGTCTGTCTTCTGTCTGTCTGTCTATCTGTCAGATCCCCTGGAAATGGAGATGGGCCACCATATAGTTGCTGGTAGTTGATACCAGGTTCTCCTGAAGAGGAGACAATGCTGTTAATTGTTGAGCCCTTTCAGTGGCCCCACCCAACTTTAAATTTTTAGAAGTATATGTGAGGCTGTGTTTATGTACATCATATGCAGACCATAAGAGGGATATAGATTCTCCAGAATCTGACACCCTCTTCTGGAGTGTCTGAAGACAGCTACAGTGTACTTATATCTAATAAATAAATAAATAAATAAATAAATAAATAAACATTTTTTTATAAAGGATAAGAAAGAAAGAAAAACCAGGCAGGCCTGCCATCCTTATCTTGGTCTTTCTGTCTGTCTCTCTGTCTGATCCCCTGGAAGTGGAGATGGGCCACCATATAGTTGCTTGTAGTTGATCCCAGGTCCTCTGGAAGAGGAGACAATGCTGTTAATTGTTGAGCCCTTTCAGTGGCCCCACCCATCTTTAATTTTTAGAAGTAAATGTGAGGCTGTGTTTATGTACATCATATTCAGACCTTAAGAGGAATTTAGATTCTCCAGAATATGACACCGACTTTTGGAGTGTCTAAGACTGATACAGTGTACTTATATCTAATAAATACATAAATAAATAAATAAATAAATAAATAAACATTTTTTAAAATCGATTAGAAAGAAAGAAAGACCAGGCAGGCCTGCCATCCTTATCTCTATCTGTCTGTCTGTCTGTCTGATCCCCTGGAACTGTAGATGGGTCTCCATAGAGTTGCTGGTAGTTGATCCCAGTTTCTCTGGAAGAGGAGACAATGCTGTTAATTGTTGAGCACTTTCAGTGGCCCCACCCATCTTTAAATTTATAGAAGTATATGTAAGGCTGTGTTTATGTACCGAATATGCAGACAATAAAAGGGATTTATATTCTCCTGATTCTGACACCCTCTTCTGGAGTGTCTGAAGACAGCTACAGTGTACTTATATCTAATAAATACATACATACCTATATAAATAAATAAATAAATAAATAAACATTTTCAAAAGGATAAGAAATAAAGAAAGACCAGGCAGGCCTGCAATCCTTATCTCTGTCTGTCTGTCTGTCTATCTGTCTGAATCCCTTGAACTGCAGATGGGCCTCCATATAGTTGCTGGTAGTTGATCCCAGAGGGATTTAGATTCTCCAGAATCTGACACCCTGTTCTGGAGTGTCTGAAGACAACTACAGTGTACTTATATCTAATAAATACATAAATAAATAAATAAATAAATAAATAAATAAATAAATAAACAAACATTTTTTAAAAAGGATAAGAAAGAAATAAAGACAAGGCAGGCCTGCCATCCTTATCTCTGTCTGTCTGTATGTCTGTCTGCCTGTCTATCTAATCCCCTGGAACTGGAGATGGGTCACCATATAGTTGCTGGTAGTTGATCCCAGATTCTCTGGAAGAGGAGACAATGCTGTTAATTGTTGAGCCCTCTCAGTGGCCTCACCCATCTTTAAATTTTTAGAAGTAAATGTGAGGCTGTGTTTATGTACATCATATGCAGACCATAAGAGGGATTTAGATTCTCCAGAATCTGACACCCTCTTCTGGAGTGTCTGAAGACAGCTACAGTGTACTTATATCTAATAAATACATAAATAAATAAATAAACATTTTTAAAAAGGATAAGAAAGAAAGAAAGACCAGGTAGGCCTGCCACCTTGTGTGTCTGTCTGTCTGTCTGTCTATCTGTCACATCCACTGGAACTGGAGATGGGCCACAATATAGTTGCTGGTAGTTGATCCCAGGTTCTCTGGAAGAGGAGACAATGCTGTTAATTTTTGAGCCCTTTCAGTGGCCCCAACCATCTTTAAATTTTTAGAAGTATATGTGAGGCTGTGTTTATGTACATCATATGCAGACCATAAGAGGGATATAGATTATACAGAACCTCACACCCTCTTCTGGAGTGTCCGAAGACAGCTACAGTGTTCGTATATCTAATAAATAAATAAATAAATAAATAAATAAATAAATAAACATTTTTTAAAAAGGATAAGAAAGAAAGAAAAACCAGGCAGGCCTGCCATCCTTATCTTTGTCTGTCTGTCTGTCTCTCTGTCTGTCTGTATGTCTGATCCCCTAGAAATGGAGATGGGCCACCATATAGTTGCTGGTAGTTGATCCCAGGTCCTCTGTAAGAGGAGACAATGCTGTTAATTGTTGAGCCCTTTCAGTAGCCCCACCCATCTTTGAATTTTTAGAAGTAAATGTGACGCTGTGTTTATGTACATCATATTCAGACCATAAGAGGGATTAAATTCTCCAGAATCTGACACAGTCTTTTGGAGTGTCTAAGACGGATACAGTGTACTTATATCTAATAAATACATAAATACATAAATAAACATTTTTTAAAATCGATTAGAAAGAAAGAAAGACCAGGCAGGCCTCCCATCCTTATCTCTGTCTGTCTGTCTGTCTGATCCCCTGGAACTGGAGATGGGCCACCATAGAGTTGCTGATAGTTGATCACAGGTTCTCTGGAAGAGAAGACAATGCTGTTATTTGTTGAGCCCTTTCGTTGCCCACCCATCTTTAAATTTTTAGAAGTATATGTAAGGCTGTGTTTATGTACCGAATATGCAGATCATAAGAGGGATTTAGATTCTCCAGAATCTGACACCCTCTTCTGGAGTGTCTGAAGACAGCTACAGTGTACTTATATCTAATAAATTCATAAATAAACAAATAAACATTTTTTAAAAAGGAAAATAAAGAAAGAGAGACCAGGCAGGCCTGACATTCTTGTCTGTCTGTCTGTCTGTCTGATCCCCGGAACTGGAGATGGGCCACCATATAATTGCTGGTAGTTGATCCCAGGTTCTCTGGAAGAGGAGACAATGCTGTTAATTGTTGAGCCCTTTCAGTGGCCCCACCCATCTTTAAGTTTTTAGAAGTATATGTAAGGCTGTGTTTATGTACATCATATGCAGATCATAAGAGGGATATAGATTCTCCAAAATCTGACACCCTCTTCTGGAGTGTTTGAAGACAGCTACAGTGTACTTATATCTAATAAATACATACATAAATTAATAAACATTTTTAAAAAGGATAAGAAAGAAAGAAAGACCAGGCAGGCCTGCCACCTTGTGTGTCTGTCTGTCTGTCTCTCCTCTGTCAGATCCCCTGGAAGTGGAGATGGGCCACCATATAGTTGCTGGTAGTTGATCCCAGGTACTCTGGAAGAGGAGACAATGCTGTTAGTTGTTGAGCCCTTTCAGTAGCCCCACCCATCTTTAAATTTTTAGAAGTATATGTGAGGCTGTGTTTATGTAAATCATATGCAGACCATAAGAGGGATTTAGATTCTCCAGGATCTGACACCCACTTCTGGAGTGTCTGAAGACAGCTACAGTGTACTTATATCTAATAAATAAATAAATAAATAAATAAATAAATAAATAAATAAATAAATACATACATACATACATACATACATAAATAAACATTTTTTAAAAAGGATAAGAAAGAAAGAAAGACCAGGCAGGCCTACCATCCTTATCTCTGTCTGTCTGTCTGTCTGTCTGATCCCCTGGAACTAAAGACGGGCCACCATATAGTTGCTCGTTGTTGATCCCAGGTTCTCTGGAAGAGGAGTCAATGCTGTTAATTATTGAGCCCTTTTAGGGACCCCACCCATCTTTAAATTTTTAGAATTATATGTGAGGCTGTGTTTATGTACATCATATGCAGACCATAAGAGGGATTTAGATTCACCAGAATCTGACACATTCTTCTGGAGTGTGTGAAGACAGATACAGTGTACTTATATCTAATAAATAAATAAATAAATAAATAAATAAATACACAAACATTTTGTAAAAAGGATAAGAAAGAAAGAAAGAACAGGTAGGCCTGCCACCTTTATCCTTGTCTGTCTTCTCTCTGTCTGTCTTTCTGATCCCCGGGAACTGGAAATGGGCCACCATATAGTTGATGGTAGTTGATCCCAGGTTCTCTGGAAGTGGAGAAAATGCTGTTAATTGTTGAGCCCTTTCAGTGCCCCCACCCATCTTTAAATTTTTAGAAGTATATGGGAGGCTATGTTTATGTACCTCATATGCAGACAATAAGGGGGATTTAGATTCTCCAGAATTTGACACCCTCTTCTGGAGTGTCTGAAGACAGCTATAGTGTACTTATATGTAATAAATACATAAATAAATAAATAAATAAATAAATAAATAAATAAATAAATAAATAAACATTTTTTAAAAAAGGATAAGAAAGAAAGAAAGACCAGGCAGGCCTGCCATCTTTATCCTTGTCTGTCTGTTTGTCTGTCTGTCTGATCCCTGGGCACTGGAGATTAGCCACTATATACTTGCTTGTAGTTGATCCCAGGTTCTCTGGAAGAGGAGACAATGCTGTTAATTTGAGCCCTATCAGTGGCCCCACCCATCTTTAAATTTTTAGAAGTATATGTGAGGCTGTGTTTATGTACATCATATGCAGACCATAAGAGGGTTTTAGATTCTCCAATTTCTGACACCCTCTTCTGGAGTGTCTGAAGACAGGTACAGTGTACTTAAAAATAATAAATACATAAATAAATAAATAAATAAATAAATAACAAAACATTTTTTAAAAATGATAAGAAAAAAAGAAAGACCAGGCAGGCCTGCCATCCTTATCTCTGTCTCTCTGTCTGTCTCTCTGTCTGATCCCCTGGAACTGGAGATGGGCCACCATATAGTTGCTGGTGGTTGATCCCAGGTTCTCTGGAAGAGGAGACAATGCTGTTAATTGTTGAGCCCTTTCAGTGCCCACAAATCTTTAAATTGTTGGAAGTAAATGTGAGTCTGTGTTTATGTACATCATATGCAGACCATAAGAGGGATTTAGATTCTCCAGAATCTGACAACTTCTTCTGGAGTGTCTGAAGACCTCTACAGTGTACTTATAGCTAATAAATACATAAATAAATAAATAAATAAATAAATAAATAAATAAATAAATAAATAAACATTTTTTAAAAAGGACAAGAAAGAACGAAAAACCAGGCAGGCCTGCCATCCTTGACTGTTTGTCTGTCTGTCTGTCTGAAACCCTGGAACTTAAGATGGGCCACCATATAGTTGCTCGTAGTTGATCCCAGGTTCTCTGGAAGAGGAGACAATGCAGTTAATTGTCGAGCCCATTCAGTGGCCCCACACATCTTTAAATTTTTGGAAGTAATTGTGAGTCTGTGTTTATGTACATCATATGCAGACCATAAGAGGGATTTAGATTCTCCAGAATCTGACACCCTCTTCTGGAGTGTCTGAAGACAGCTACAGTGTACTTATATCTAATAAATACATAAATAAATAAATAAATAAATAAATAAATAAATAAATAAATAAATGAATAAATAAATAAATAAATAAACATTTTTTAAAAAGGATAAGAAAGTAAGGAAGACCAGGCAGTCCTGCCACCCTTATCTCTATCTGTCTGTCTGTCTGTCTGATACCCTGGAACTGGAGATGGGCCACCATAGTGTTGCTGGTAGTTTATCCCAGGTTCTCTGGAAGAGGAGACAATGCTGTTAATTGTTGAGCCCTTTCAGTGGCCCCACCCATCTTTAAATTTTTAGAAGAAAATGTGAGTCTGTGTTTATGTACATCATATGCAGACCCTAAGAGGGATTTAGATTCTCCAGAATCTGACACCCTCTTCTGCAGTGTCTAAAGACAGCTACAGTGTACTTATATCTAATAAATACATATATAAAAAATAAATATTTTTAAAAAGGATAAGAAAGAAAGAAAGACCAGGCAGGCCTGCCATCCTTATCTCTGTCTGTCTGTCTGTCTGTTTGATACCCTGGTACTGGAGATGGGCCACCATATAGTTGCTGGTAGTTGATCCCAGGCTCTCTGGAAGAGGAGACAATGCTGTTAATTGTTGAGCCATTTCAGTGGCCCCACCCATCTTTGAATTTTTAGAAGTAAAGTTGTGCTGTGTTTATGTACATCATATGCAGACCATAAGAGGGATTTAGATTCTCCAGAATCTGACACCCTCTTCTGGATTGTTTGAAGACAGCTACATTGTACTTATATCTAATAAAAACATAAATAAATAAATAAACATTTTATTAAAAGGATAAAAAAGAAAGAAAGACCAGGCAGGCCTGCCATCCTTATCCTTGTCTCTCTGTCTGTCTGTCTGATAACATGGAACTGGAGATGGGCCACCATATAGTTGCTGGTAGTTGATCCCAGGATCTCTGATGAGTAGACAATGCTGTTAATTGTTGAGACCTTTCAGTGGCCCCACACATCTTTAATTTTTTAGAAGTATATGTGAGGCTGTGTTTATGTACATCATATGCAGACCATAAGAGGGATATAGATTCTCCAGAATCTGACACCCTCTTCTGGAGTGTCTGAAGATAGCTAAAGTGTACTTATATCTAATAAATACATAAATAAATAAATAAATAAATAAATAAATAAATAAATAAATAAACAAACATTTTTTAAAAAGAATAAGATAGAAAGAAAGACCAGGCTGGACTGTCATCCTTATCTATGTCTGTCTGTCTGTCTCTCTGTCTGTCTGTCTGTCTGATCTCCTGGAACTGGAGATGGGCCACCATATAGTTGCTGGTAGTTGATCCCAGGTACTCTGAAGAGGAGACAATTCTGTTAATTGTTCAGCCCTGTCAGTGGCCCCACTCATCTTTAAATTTCTAGAAGTAAATGTGATGCTGTGTTTATGTACATCATATTCAGACCGTAAGAGGGATTTAGATTCTCCAGAATCTGACATCGTCTTTTGGAGTGTCTATGACGGATACAGTGTACATATATCTAATAAATACATAAATAAATAAATAAATAAATAAATAAATAAATAAATAAATATTTTTTAAAAAGGATAAGAAAAAAAGAAAGACCAGCAGGCCTGCCATCCTTATCTCTGTCTGTCTGTCTGTCTGTCTGTCAGTCTGATCCCCTGGAACTGGAATGGGCCCCATATATTTGCTGGTAGTTGATCCGAGGTTCTCTGGAAGAGGAGACAATGCTGTTAATTGTTGAGTCCTTTCAGTGGCCCCACACATCTTTAAATTTTTAGAAGTATATGTGAGTCTGTGTTTATGTACATCATATGCAGACCATAAGAGGGATTTAGATTCTCCAGAATCTGACAACATCTTCTGAAGTGTCTGAAGACAGCTACAGTGTACTTATATCTAATAAATACATAAATACAAATAAATAAATAAATAAATAAACAATTTTTCAACAGTATAATAAAGAAAGAAAGACAAGGCAAGCCTGCCATCCTTATCTCTGTCTGTCTGTCTGTCTGTCTGATCCCCTGGAACTGGAGATGGGCCACCATATAGTTGCTGGTAGTTGATCCCAGGTTGTCTGGAAGAGGAGACAATGCTGTTAATTGTTGAGCCCTTTAAGTGGCCCCACCCATCTTTAAATTTTTAGAAGTATATGTGAGGCTGTGTTTATGTACATCATATGCAGACCATAAGAGGGATATAGATTCTCCAGAATCTGACACCTTCTTCGGGAGTGTTTAAAGACAGCTACAGTGTACTTATATCTAATAAATACCTACGTAAATTAATAAACAATTTTTAAAAAGGATAAGAAAGAAAGAAAGACCAGGCAGGCCTGCCATCCTTATCTCTGTCTGTCTGTATGTCTGTCTGTCTGTCTGTCTATCTGATCGCCTGGAACTAGAGATGGGTCACCATATAGTTGCTCGTAGTTGATCCCAGATTCTCTGGAAGAAGAGACAATGCTGTTAATTGTTGAGCCCTCTCAGTTGCCCCGCCCATCTTTAAATTTTTAGAAGTATATGTGAGGCTGTGTTTATGTACATTGTATGTAGACCATAAGAGGGATTTATATTCTCCAGAATCTGATACCCTCTTCTGGAGTGTCTGAAGACAGCTACAGTGTACTTATATCTAATAAATACATAAATAAATAAATAAACATGTTTTAAAAAGGATAAGAAAGAAAGAAAAACCAGGCAGGCCTGCCATCCTTGTCTGTCTGTCTGTCTGTCTGTCTCTCTGATCCCCTGGATCTGGAGATGGGCCACCATATAGTTGCTGGTAGTTGATCCCAGGTTCTCTGGAAGAGGAGACAATGCTGTTAATTGTTGAGCCCTCACAGTGGCCCCACCCATCTTTAAATTTTTAGAAATAAATGTGAAGCTGTTTTTATGTACATCATATGCATATCATAAGAGGGACTTAGATTCTCCAGAATCTGACACCCTCTTCCTGAGTGTCTGAAGACAGCTACAGTGTACTTATATATAATAAATTCATAAATAAATAAATAAACCTTTTTAAACGGATAAGAAAGAAATAAAAACCAGGAAGGCCTGCCATCCTTGTCTGTATGTCTGTCTGTCTGTCTGATCGCCTGGAACTGGAGATGGGCCACCATATAGTTGCTGGTAGTTGATCCCAGGTTCTCTGGAAGAGAAGACAATGCTGTTAATTTTTGAGCCCTTTCAGTGGCCCCACCCATCTTTAAATTTTTATAAGTATATGTGAGGCTGTGTTCATGTACATCATATGCAGACCATAAGAGGGATTTAGATTCTCCAGAATCTGACACCCTCTTCTGGAGTGTCTGAAGACAGCTACAGTGTACTTATATCGAATAAATAAATAAATAAATAAATAAATAAATAAATAAATAAATAAATAAACATTTTTTAAAAGGATAAGAAAGAATGAAAGACCAGGTAGGCTTGCCATCCTTAACTCTATCTGTCTGTATCTCTGTCTGTCTGTCTGATCCCCTGGAACTGGAGATGGGCCACCATATAGTTGCTGGTAGTTGATCCCAGGTTCTCTGGAAGAGGAGACAATGCTGTTAATTGTTGAGCCCTTTCAGTGGTCCTACCCACCTTTAAATTTTTAGAAGTATATGTGAGTCTGTGTTTATCTACATCATATGCAGACCATAAGAGGGATATAGATTCTCCAGAATCTGAAACCCTCTTCTGGAGTGTCTGAAGACAGCTACAGTGTACTTATATCTAATAAATACATAAATAAATAAATAAATAAATAAATAAATAAATAAATAAATATACATTTTTTAAAAGGGATAAGAAAGAAAGATAAACCAGGCAGGCTTCCATCCTTGTCTGTCTTTCTCTCTGTCTGTCTGTCTTGCCTAGCCCCTTGCGTTGCCTAGCCTAGCCCCTTGCCTTGCCTAGCCCAGCCCCTTGCCTAGCCTAGCCTAGCCCAGCCCTGCCTTGCCTAGCCCTGCCTATCCCTGTCTTTAACCAGGCTGGCCTCGAACTCAGAAACTGACTGCCTCTGCCTCCAGAGTGCTCTCATTAAGAGCTCGAGGCACCACTGACTGTTGGGTTTCCTAAGTCTTACATAGGTATGGTCTGTTTCTCAACTGTGAAACCCTAATTAACACATGTAGTCTGTCCTAGGTCAGCCATAGCTACAGACTGAGGCCTTTTCTAAAACAAAATTAAGAAAACAAAAAAATAGAAATAATAAAATAAATAAATTAAGAAACCACATGATATCTTTTCTTTCTTTCAATGATACTCAGAGTTTGAAGCAGTTCACCCATGAGACCTCAGCTCCGGACATTGAGGCTGTTTCCCTAACAAGTATTATGGCTGAACCTGAGGGGTTCTACTGCTGATTTGTGTCCCCCACTTTAAAAAAATAGTTGTTTTCAAAGGCTGCAGGTTCTTAGCTCTGTTCCTTGTTACAGTTGAGTCACAGTCCTGAAAGTTCAGTGGTAGTTAAAGGCACTGAGAAGGGCTTCCTATAGACATCAAAGACCAAGTCTTTGTTATTAAAAAGTTAATCTGGATTCCCCCACACCCTGGCATCCTTATAATTCCTAGAAAGGAAGGCAGGGACCTGGGCAGAAGGGTGCAAGGCTACTGGTGTTTGTAAGTGGTAACAGAAAGCTTTCTCTTGTTGGTACCCTACCCCAAGTTACACTGTCACTTCTTTTTCCTAGTTGTTGTTTTGTAGGTTTGTATTCTCAACATAGACCCTTTTCCTTCCTAACCTTGGCTGTCCTGAACCTTACTGTCCTTGAACTCAGTGATTTGCCTGTCTTGCTGGGATGAAACTGTGAGCTACCATCCAGAAGGAAGCACCCTGCTGAGGTTAGATTGGGGTCTCTTCCATTTTCCTCTATGAACATGCATATGGCAGGCCTGTTCTTTCTTTTTTACTTTTCCTTTTCTTTTTAAAGATTTATTTATTTATTATATTTAAGTATGCTGTAGCTATCTTCAGACAGTCCAGAAGAGGGTGTCAGATTCTGAAGAATCTAAATCATTCTTATTGTCTGCATATGATGTATATAAACACAGCCTCACATATACTCAAAAAAAAAAAAAAGAAAGAAAGATGTGGCTACAGAGAGGGCTCAACAATTAAGAGCATTGTCTCCTCTTCCAGAGAACCTGGGCTCAATTACCAGTATTATATATGGTGGCCCATCTCCAGTTCCAGGGGATCTAATACTCTGTTCTGGAGTCTGTGGGCACAGCATACACATGCAAAACATTCTTACACAATCATTGAGAGAGGAGAGAGAGGGGTTGAGAGACAGGGGAGGTAATCATACCTCCTGACGAGTTTGAAGACCTGAGCTTCATCACTCACACAAATAAATAAATGCAAAATATTTTTAAAAAATAAACTCTGCCATTGCCCTTTAAAAATTCCTAGAAAACAAGTTTTATAAGCAACAGTTATATTTACTATATCTAAAGTACAGTCATGAGCATATTCTCTAAATAGAAAAAGGCCTGTTAGTCTTAGAAATGGAAAAGACAAACCAAGGAAGGTTTGCAATTACATAATGAGGCAGCTCAGCCCAGCTCTTAGGTTGGAAATAAAACTGGAGAATAGGATACACCTGAAGACAGCCAGCCATTGCTTTTTGTTTTGGAGGCTGAAAGGATACACCTGAAGACAGCCAATGCTGTGTGATGGTGATCTGGTATTTTTTTTTTAATTTTTAAAAACTTTAACACTTTTTATAAAACCTTTTTTCTTTCTTTCTTTCTTTCTCTCTCTCTCTCTCTCTCTCTTTCTTTCTCTCTTTCTTTCTCTCTTTCTCTCTTTCTTTCTTTCTCTCTTTCTTTCTTTCTCTCTTTCTTTCTTTCTTTCTTTCTCTCTTTCTTTCTCTCTCTCTCTCTTTCTTTCTCTCTCTCTTTCTCTCTTTCTTTCTTTCTTTCTCTCTCTCTTTCTCTCTTTCTTTCTTTCTCTCTCTTTCTTTCTCTCTTTCTTTCTCTCTTTCTTTCTTTCTCTCTTTCTTTCTTACTCTCTTTCTTTCTTACTCTCTTTCTTTCTTTCTCTCTTTCTTTCTTTCTCTCTTTCTTTCTTTCTTTCTTTCCCCTTGCCTACCCTATAGCCTACCCTATAGCCTACCCTATAGCCTACCATATAGCCTACCCTATAGCCTACCCTAGCCTACCCTATAGCCTACCCTAGCCCTGCCTAACCCTGTCTTTCACCAGGGTGGCCTCGAACTCAGAAACTTACTGCCTCTGCCTACAGAGTGCTCTCATTAAGAGCTTGAGCCACCACTGAAGGTCGGGTTTTCTAAACCTTACCTTGCTCTTGGTGTCTGTTCTCAGCTGTGAAACCCTAATTAACACAGGTAGGCAGTCCTGGGTCAGCCAGAGCTACAGACTGAGGCCTTCTCTAAAAACAAATAAAACAAAACAAAACAACAAATAGAAATAATAAAATACATAAATTAAACAACCACAGCATAGGTTTTCTCTCTCTAGGTGGTACTCAGAAATTCCAGCAGTTGGCCTGTGACACCTCAGCTCAGTATATGTGAGGCTGTGTTTATGTACATCATACACAGACCATAAGAGGGATTTAGATTCTCTAGAATCTAACACACTCTTCTGGAGTGTCTGTAGACAGCTACAGTGTACTTATATATAATAAATACATAAATAAATAAACATTTTTTAAAGGATAAGAAAGAAAGAAAGACCAGGCAGGCCTGCCATCCTTATCTCTGTCTGTCTGTCTGTCTGTCTGATCCCCTGGAACTGCAGATGGGCCACCATATAGTTGCTGGTAGTTGATCCCAGGTTCTCTGGAAGAGGAGCCAATGATGTTAATTGTTGAGCCCTTTCAGTGGTCCTACCCATCTTTAAATTTTTAGAAGTATATGTGAGGCTGTGTTTATGTACATCATATGCAGACCATAAGAGGGATTTAGATTCTCCAGAATCTGACACCCTATTCTGGAGTGTCTGAAGACAGCTACAGTATACTTATATCTAATAAATAAATAAATAAATAAATAAATAAATAAATAAATAAATAAATAAACATTTTTAAAAATGGATAAGAAAGAAAGAAAGACCAGGCAGGCATGCCATCCTTATCCTTGTCTGTTTCTCTGTCTGTCTGTCTGATCCCCTGGAACTGGAGATGGGCCACCATATAGTTGATGGTAGTTGATCCCAGGTTCTCTGGAGAGGAGATAATGCTGTTAATTGTTGAGCCCTTTCAGTGGTCCCACCCATCTTTAAATTTTTAGAAGTATATGTGAGTCTCTGTTTATGTATATCATATGCAGACCATAACAAGGATTTAGATTCTACAGAACCAGACACCCACTTCTGGAGTGTCTAAGACAGCTACAGTGTACTTATATCTAATAAATACATGAATAAATAAATAAATAAACATTTTTTAAAAAGTATAAGAAAGAAAGAAAGACCAGGCAGGCCTGCCATCGATATCTCTGTCTGTGTGTCTGTCTGTCTGTCTGATTCCTGGGAACTGGAGATGAGCCACCATATAGTTGCTGGTAGTTGATCCCAGGTTCTCTGGAAGAGGAGATAATGCTGTTAATTGTTGAGCCCTTTAAGTGGCCCCACCCATCTTTAAATTTTTAGAAGTATATGTGAGGCTGTGTTTATATACATCATATGCAGACCATAAGAGGGATTTAGATTCTCCGTAATCTGACACCCTCTTCTGGAGTGTCTGAAGACAGCTACTGTGTACTTATATCTAATAAATACATACATAAATAAATAAATAAACATTTTTTAAAAGGATAAGAAGGAAAGAAAGACCAGGTAGGCCTGCCATCCTTATCTCTGTCTGTCAGTCTGTCTGTCTGATCCCCTGGAACTAGGGATGGGCCACCATATAGTTGCTGGTAGTTGATCCCAGGTTCTCTGGAAGAGGAGACAATGCTGTTAATTGTTGAGCCCTTTCAGTGGCCCCACCCATCTTTAAATTTTTAGAAGTATATGTGAGGCTGTGTTTATGTACATTGTATGCAGACCATAAGAGGGATTTAGATTCTCCAGAAACTGATACCCTCTTCTGGAGTGTCTGAAGACATCTACGGTGTACTTATATCTAATAAAGAAAGAAAGAAAGAAAGAAAGAAAGAAAGAAAGAAAGAAAGAAAGAAAGAAAGAAAGAAAGAAAGAAAGAAAGAAAGAAAGATGTTTTAAAAAGGATAAGAAAGAATGAAAAACCAGACAGGCCTGCCATTCTAGTCTGTCTGTCTGTCTGTCTGTCTGATCCCCTGGAACTGGAGATGGGCCATTATATAGTTGCTGGTAGTTGATCCCAGGTTCTCTGGAAGAGGAGACAAGGCTGTTAAATGTTGAGCCCTTTCAGTGGCCCCACCCATCTTTAAAATTTTAGAAGTATATATGAGGCTGTGTTAATGTACATCATATGCAGTCCATAAGAGGGATTTAGATACTCCAGAACCTGAAACCCTCCTCCTGAGTTTCTGAAGACAGCTACAGTGTACTTAAATCTAATAAATAAATAAATAAATAAATAAATAAATAAATAAATAAATAAATAAATAAATAAACATTTTATAAGGATAAGAAAGAAAGAAAGAAAGAACAGGCAGGCCTGCGATCCTTATCTCTTCTGTCTGTCTGTCTGTCTCTCTGATCCCCTGGAACTGGAGATGGGCCACCATATAGTTGCTGGTAGTTGATCCCAGGTTCTCTGGAAGAGGAGACAATGCTGTTAATTGTTGAGCCCTTTCAGTGGCCCCACACATCTTTAAATTTTTGGAAGTAATTGTGAGTCTGTGCTTATGTACATCATTTGCAGTCCATAAGAGGGATTTAGATTCTCCAGAATCTGACACCCTCTTCCTCAGTGTCTGAAGACAGCTACAGTGTACTTATATCTAATATACATTAATAAATAAATAAACATTTCTTAAAAAGGATAAGAAAGAAAGAAAGACCAGGCAGGCCTGCCATCCTTATCTCTATCTGTCTGTATGTCTGTCTGTCTGTCTGATCCCCTGGAACTGGAGATGGGCCACCATATAGTTGCTGGTAGTTGAACCCAGGTTCTCTGGAAGAGGAGACAATGCTGTTAATTTTTGAGCAGTAAAGTGGCCCCACCCATCTTTAAATTTTTAGAAGTATATGTGAGGCTGTGTTTATGTACCTCATATGCAGACCATAAGAGGGATTTAGATTGTCCAGAATCTGACACCGTCTTCTGGAGTGTCAGAAGACTGCTACCATGTACTTATATCTAATAAATACATAAATAAATAAATAAACATTTTTTCAAAAAGGATAAGAAAGAAAGAACAACCAGGCAGGCCTGCCATCCTTGTCTGTTTGTCTGTCTGTCTGTCTGATCCCCTGAAACTGGAGATGGGCCACCATATTTTTGCTGGTAGTTGATCCCAGGTTCTCTGTAAGAGGAGACAATGCTGTTAATTGTTGAGCCCTTCAGTGGCCCCACCCATCTTTAAATTTTTAGAAGTATATGTGAGGCTTTGTTTATGTACATCATATGCAGACCTTAAGAGGGATTTATATTCTCCAGAATCTGACACCCTCTTCTGGAGTATCTGAAGGCAGCTACAGGGTACTTATATCTAATAAATAAATGAATAAATAAATAAATAAATAAACTTTTTTTAAAAGGATAAGAAAAAATGAAAGACCAGGCAGGCCTGCCATCCTTATCTCTGTCTGTCTGTCTGTCTGTCTGTCTGTCTGATCTCCTGGAACTGGAGATGGGCCACAATATAGTTGCTGGTAGTTGATCCCAGGTTCTCTGGAAGAGGAGACAATGCTGTTAATTGTTGAGCCCTTTCAGTGGCCCCACCCATCTTTAAATTTTTAGAAGTATATGTGAGGCTGTGTTTATGTACAACATAGGCAGACTATAAGAGGGATTTAGATTCTCCAGAATCTGACACCCTCTTCTGGAGTGTCTGAAGACAGCTACAGTGTACTTATGTCTAATAAATAAATAAATAAATAAATAAATAAATAAATAAATAAATAAATAAATATTAAAAAAAATGATAAGAAAAAAAGAAAGACCAGGCAGGGCCTGCCATCCTTTTCTCTGTCTGTCTGTCTGTCTTTCTGATCTCCTGGAACTGGAGATGGGCCACCATATAGTTGCTGGTAGTTGATCCCAGGTTCTCTGGAAGAGGAGACAATGCTGTTAATTGTTGAGCCCTTTCAGTGGCCCCACTCATCTTTAAATTTTTAGAGGTGTATGTGAGGCTGTGTTTATGTACATCATATGCAGACAATAAGAGGGATTTAGATTCTCCAGAATATGACACCCTCTTCTGTAGTGTCTGAAGATAGCTACAGTGTACTTATATCTAATAAATACATAAATAAATAAATAAATAAATAAATAAATAAATAAATAAACATTTTTTAAAAAGGATAAGAAAGAAAGAAAGACCAGGCAGGCCTTCCATCCTTATCTCTGTCTGTCTGTCTGTCTCTCTGTCTGATCCCCTGGAACTGGAGATGGGCAACCATATAGTTGCTTGTAGTTGATCCCAGGTTCTCTGGAAGAGGAGACAATGCTCTTAATTATTGAGCCCTTTCAGTGGCCCCACCCATCTTTAAATTTTTAGAAGTATATGTGAGGCTGTGTTTATGTACATCATATGCAGACCATAAGAGGGATTTAGATTCTCCAGAATCTGACACCCTATACTGGAGTGTCTGAAGACAGCTACAGTGTACTTATATCTAAAAAATACATAAATAAATAAATAAATAAATAAATAAATAAATAAATAAATAAATAAACATTTTTTATAAAGAATAAGTAAGAAAGAAAGACCAGGCAGGCCTGCCATCCTTATCTCTGTCTGTCTGTCTGTCTGTCTGATCCCTGGAACTGCAGATGGGCCACCATATAGTTGCTGGTAGTTGATCCCAGGTTCTCTGGAAGAGGAGACAACGCTGTTAATTGTTGAGCCCATTCTTTGGCCCCACCCATCTTTAAATTTTTAGAAGTATACTTGAGTCTGTGTTTATGTACATCATATGCAGACCATAAGAGGTATTTAGATTCTCCAGAATCTCACACCCTCTTCTGGAGTGTCTTAAGACAGCTACAGTGTACTTATATCTAATAAATAAATAAATTAATTAATTAATTAATTAATTAATAAGTAAACATTTTTTCAAATGGATAAGAAAGAAAGAAAGACCAGGCAGGCCTGCCATCCTCATTTCTGTCTGTCTGTCTGTCTCTCTATATGATCCTTTGGAACTGAAGATAGGCCACTATATATTTGCTGGTAGTTGATCCCAGGTTCTCTGGAAGAGGAGACAATGCTGTTAATTGTTGAGCCCTTTCAGTGGCCCCACCCATCTTTAAATTTTTAGAAGTATATCTGAGGCTGTGTTTATGTACATCATATGCAGACCATAAGATGGTTTTAGATTCTTCAGAATCTGACACCCTCTTCTGGAGTGTCTGTAGATAGCTACAGAGTACTTATATATAATAAATATATAAATAAATAAACATTTTTTAAAAAGGACAAGAAAGAAAGAAAGACCTGGCAGGCATGCCATTCTTATCTCTGTCTGTCTGTCTGTCTGTCAGTCTGATCCTCTGGTACTGGATATGGGCCACCATATAGTTGCTGGTAGTTTATCCAAGGTTCTCTGGAAGAGGAGACAATGCTGTAAATTATTGAGACCTTTCAGTGGCCCCACCCTTCATTAAATTTTTATAAGTATATCTGAGGCTGTGTTTATGTACATCATATTCAGACCATAAGAGTGATTTAGATTCTCCAGAAACTGACACCCTCTTCTGGAGTGTCTGAAGACAGCTACAGTGTACGTAAATATAATAAATACATGAATAAATAAATAAATAAACATTTTTTAAAAAGGATAAGAAAGAAAGAAACACCAGGAAGTCCTGCCATCCTTATCTCTGTCTGTCTGTCTGTCTATCTATATGATCCTTTGGAACTGGAGATAGGCCACCATATAGTTGCTGGTAGTTGATCCCAGGTTCTCTGGAAGAGGAGACAATGCTGTTAATTGTTTAGCCCTTTCAGTGGCCCCACCCATCTTTAAATTTTTAGAAGGGTATGTGAGGCTGTGTTTATGTACATCATATGCAGACCATAAGAGGGATTTAGATTCTCCAGAATCTGACACCCTCTTCTGTATTTTCTGAAGACAGTTACAGTGTACTTATATCTAATAAATAAATAAATAAATAAATAAATAAATAAATAAATAAATAAATAAATAAACATTTTTTAAAAAGGATAAGACAGAAAGAAAGACCAGGCAAGCCTGCCACCCTTATCTCTGTCTGTCTGTCTGTCTGTGTGATACCCTAGAACTGGAGATGGGCCACCATATAGTTGCTGGTAGTTTATCCAAGGTTCTCTGGAAGAGGAGACAATGCTGTTAATTGTTGAGCCCTTTCTGTGGCCCCACCCATCTTTAAATTTTTATAAGTATATCTGAGGCTGTGTTTATGTACATCATATGCAGACCATAAGAGGGATTTAGATTCTCCAGAATCTGACACCCTCTTCTGGAGTGTCTGAAGACAGCTACAGTTTACTTATATATAATAAATACATAAATAAATAAATAAATAAATGAATAAATAAATAAATAAATAAATAAATAAATAAACATTTTTTAAAAAAGGATAAGAAAGTAAGAAAGACCGGGCAGGCCTGCCACCCTTATCTCTGTCTGTCTGTCTGTCTGTCTGTCTGATACCCTGGAACTGTAGATGGGCCACCATATTGTTGCTGGTAGTTGATCCCAGGTTCTCTGGAAGAGGATACAATGCTGTTAATTGTTGAGCCCTTTCAGTGGCGCCACCCATCTTTAAATATTTAGAAGTATATGTGAGGCTGTGTTTATGTACATCTTATGCAGACCATAAATGTGATTTAGATTCTCCAGAATCTGACACCCTCTTCTGGAGTGTCTGAAGACAGCTACAGTGTACTTATATAAAATAAATAAATAAATAAATAAATAAATAAATAAATAAATAAACATTTTTTAAACAGGATAAGAAAGAAAGAAAAACCAGGCAGGCCTGCCATCCTTATCTCTGTCTGTCTTTCTGTCTGTCTACAGTCTGTCTGATCCCCTTGGACTCGAGATGGGCCACCATATAGTTGCTGGTAGTTGATCCCAGGTTCTCTGGAAGAGGAGACAATGCTGTTAATTTTTGAGCCCTTTCAGTGGCCCCACCCATCTTTAAATTTTTAGAAGTATATGTGAGGCTGTGTTCATGTACATCATATGCAGACCATAAGAGGGATATAGATTCTCCAGAATCTGACACCCTCTTCTGGAGAGTCTGAAGACAGCTACAGTGTACTTATATCTGATAAATAAATAAATAAATAAATAAATAAATAAATAAATAAACAAATAAATAAACATTTTTTAAAAGGATAAGAAAGAAAGAAAAATCAGGCAGGCCTGCCATCCTTATCTCTGTCTGTCTGTCTGTCTGTCTTATCCCCTGGAACTTGAGATGGGCCACCATATAGTTGCTGGTAGTTGATCCCAAGTTCTCTGGAAGAAGAGACAATGCTGTTAATTGTTGAGCCCTTTCAGTGGGCCCACCCATCTTTAAATTTTTAGAAGTATATGTGAGGCTGTGTTTATGTACATCATATGAAGACCATAAGAGGGATTTAGATTCTCCAGAAGATGAGACCCTCTTCTAGAGTGTCTGAAGACAGCTACAGTGTACTAATTTCTAATAAATAAATAAATAAATAAATAAATAAATAAATAAACATTTTTTTTTTTTTTTGGTTTTACGAGACAGGGTTTCTCTGTATAGCCCTGGCTGTCCTGGAGCTCACTTTGTAGACCAGGCTGGCCTCGAACTCAGAAATCCGCCTGCCTCTGCCTCCCGAGTGCTGGGATTAAAGGCGTGCGCCACCACGCCCGGCCAAATAAACATTTTTTTAAAGTATAAGAAAGAAAGAAAGACCAGGCAGGCCTCCATCCTTATCTCTGTCTCTCTGTCTGTCTGTCTGATACCCTGGAACTGGAGATGGGCCACCATATAGTTGCTGGTAGTTTATCCAATGTTATCTGGAAGAGGAGACAATGCTGTTAATTGTTGAGCCCTCTCAGTGGCCCCACCCATCTTTAAATATTTAGAGGTAAATGTGAGGCTGTATTTATGTACATCATATGCAGACCATAAGAGTGATTTAAATTCTCCAGAATCTGACACCCTCTTCTGGAGTGTCTGAAGACAGCTACAGTGTACTTATATCTAATAAATACATAAATATATAAATAAATAAATAAATAAACATTTTTTAAACAGGATAAGTAAGAAAGAAAGACCAGGCAAGCCTGCCATCCTTATCTCTGTCTGTCTGTCTGTCTGTCTGAGCCCTGGAACTGCAGATGGGCCACCATATAGTTGCTGGTAGTTGATCCCAGGTTCTCTGGAAGAGGAGACAACGCTGTTAATTGTTGAGCCCATTCTTTGGCCCCACCCATCTTTAAATTTTTAGAAGTATACTTGAGTCTGTGTTTATGTACATCATATGCAGACCATAAGAGGTATTTAGATTCTCCTGAATCTCACACCCTCTTCTGGAGTGTCTAAAGACAGCTACAGTGTACTTATATCTAATAAATAAATAAATAAATAAATAAATAAATAAATAAATTAATTAATTAATTAATTAATAAGTAAACATTTTTTCAAATGGATAAGAAAGAAAGAAAGACCAGGCAGGCCTGCCATCCTCATTTCTGTCTGTCTGTCTGTCTCTCTATATGATCCTTTGGAACTGAAGATAGGTCACCATATAGTTGCTGGTAGTTGATCCCAGGTTCTCTGGAAGAGGAGACAATGCTGTTAATTGTTGAGCCCTTTCAGTGGCCCCACCCATCTTTAAATTTTTAGAAGTATATCTGAGGCTGTGTTTATGTACATCATATGCAGACCATAAGATGGTTTTAGATTCTTCAGAATCTGACACCCTCTTCTGGAGTGTCTGTAGATATCTACCGAGTACTTATATATAATAAATACATAAATAAATAAACATTTTTTAAAAAGGACAAGAAAGAAAGAAAGACCTGGCAGGCCTGCCATCCTTATCTCTGTCTGTCTGCCTGTCTGTCTGTCTGATCCTCTGGTACTGGATATGGGCCACCATATAGTTGCTGGTAGTTAATCCAAGGTTCTCTGGAAGAGGAGACAATGCTGTAAATTATTGAGCCCTTTCAGTGGCCCCACCATTCATTAAATTTTTATAAGTATATCTGAGGCTGTGTTTATGTACATCATATTCAGACCATAAGAGTGATTTAGATTCTCCAGAAACTGACACCCTCTTCTGGAGTGTCTGAAGACAGCTACAGTGTACGTAAATATAATAAATACATGAATAAATAAATAAATAAACATTTTTTAAAAAGGAAAAGAAAGAAAGAAACACCAGGAAGTCCAGCCATCCTTATCTCTGTCTGTCTGTCTGTCTATCTATATGATCCTTTGGAACTGGAGATAGGCCACCATATAGTTGCTGGTAGTTGATCCCAGGTTCTCTGGAAGAGGAGACAATGCTGTTAATTGTTGAGCCCTTTCAGTGGCCCCACCCATCTTTAAATTTTTAGAAGGGTATGTGAGGCTGTGTTTATGTACATCATATGCAGACCATAAGAGGGATTTAGATTCTCCAGAATCTGACACCCTCTTCTGTATTTTCTGAAGACAGCTACAGTGTACTTATATCTAATAAATACATAAATAAATAAATAAATAAATAAATAAATAAATAAATAAATAAACATTTTTTAAAAAGGATAAGACAGAAAGAAAGACCAGGCAAGCCTGCCACCCTTATCTCTGTCTGTCTGTCTGTCTGTGTGATACCCTAGAACTGGAGATGGGCCACCATATAGTTGCTGGTAGTTTATCCAAGGTTCTCTGGAAGAGGAGACAATGCTGTTAATTGTTGAGCCCTTTCTGTGGCTCCACCTATCTTTAAAATTTTAGAAGTATATGTGAGGCTGTGTTTATGTACATCATATGCAGACCATAAGAGGGATTTAGATTCTCCAGAATCTGACACCCTCTTCTGGAGTGTCTGAAGACAGCTACAGTTTACTTATATCTAATAAATACATAAATAAATAAATAAATAAATAAATGAATAAATAAATAAATAAATAAACATTTTTTTAAAAGGATAAGAAAGTAAGAAAGACCGGGCAGGCCTGCCACCCTTATCTCTGTATGTCTGTCTGTCTGTCTGTCTGATACCCTGGAACTGTAGATGGGCCACCATAGTGTTGCTGGTAGTTGATCCCAGGTTCTCTGGAAGAGGATACAATGCTGTTAATTGTTGAGCCCTTTCAGTGGCGCCACCCATCTTTAAATATTTAGAAGTATATGTGAGGCTGTGTTTATGTACATCTTATGCAGACCATAAATGTGATTTAGATTCTCCAGAATCTGACACCCTCTTCTGGAGTGTCTGAAGACAGCTACAGTGTACTTATATTAAATAAATAAATAAATAAATAAATAAATAAATAAATAAATAAATAAACATTTTTTAAACAGGATAAGAAAGAAAGAAAGACCAGGCAGGCCTGCCATCCTTATCTCTGTCTGTCTTTCTGTCTGTCTACAGTCTGTCTGATCCCCTTGGACTCGAGATGGGCCACCATATAGTTGCTGGTAGTTGATCCCAGGTTCTCTGGAAGAGGAGACAATGCTGTTAATTTTTGAGCCCTTTCAGTGTCCCCACCCATCTTTAAATTTTTAGAAGTATATGTGAGGCTGTGTTCATGTACATCATATGCAGACCATAAGAGGGATATAGATTCTCCAGAATCTGACACCCTCTTCTGGAGAGTCTGAAGACAGCTACAGTGTACTTATATCTAATAAATACATAAATAAAAATAAATAAATAAATAAGTAAACATTTTTTCAACAGTATAATAAAGAAAGAAAGACCAGGCACGCCTGCCATCCTTATCTCTGTCTGTCTGTCTGTCTGTCTGATCCCCTGGAACTGGAGATGGGCCACCATATAGTTGCTGGTAGTTCATCCCAGGTTCTCTGGAAGAGGAGACAATGCTGTTAATTGTTGAGCCCTTTCTTTAGTGACCCCACCCATCTTTAAATTTTTAGAAGTATATGTGAGGCTGTGTTTATGTACATCATATGCAGACCATAAGAGGGATTTAGATTCTCCAGAATCTGACACCCTCTTCTGGAGTGTCTGAAGACAGCTACAGTGTACTTATATCTAAAAAATACATAAATAAATAAATAAACATTTTTTAAAAAGGATAAGAAAGAAAGAAAGACCAGGCAGGCCTGCCATCCTTATCTCTGTCTTTCTGTCTGTCTGTTTGTCTGTCTGATCCCCTGAAACTGGAGATGGGCCAACATATAGTTGCTGGTAGTTGATCCCAGGTTCTCTGGAAGAGGAGACAATGCTGTTAATTGTTGGTTCCTTTCAGTGGCCCCAACCATCTTTAAATTTTTAGAAGAATATGTGAGGCTGTGTTTATGTACATCATATGCAGAACATAAATGGGATTTACGTTCTGCAGAATCAAACACCCTCTTCTGGAGTGTCTGAAGATAGCTATAGTGTACTTATATCTAATAAATACATAAATAAATAAATAAACCTTTTTTAAAATGATAAGAAAGAAAGAAAGACCAGGCAGGCCTGCCATCCTTATCTCTGTCTGTCTGTCTGTGTGTCTGTCTGATCCCCTGGAACTGGAGATGGGCCACCATATAATTACTGGTTATTGATCCCAGGTTCTCTGGAAGAGGAGACAATGCTGTTAATTGTTGATCCCTTTTAGTGGCCACACTCTTCATTAAATTTTTTAAAGTATATCTGAGGCTGTGTTTATGTACATCATATGCAGACCAGAAGATGGTTTTAGATTTTTCAGAATCTGACACCGTCTACTGGAGTGTCTAAAGACAGCTACAGTGTCCTTATATCTAATAAATACATAAATAAATAAATTAATAAATAAATAAACATTTTTTATAAAGGATAAGAAAGAAAGAAAAATCAGGCAGGCCTGCCATCCGTATCTCTGTCTGCCTGTCTGTCTGTCTGAACCTTTGGAACTGGATATGGGCCACCATATAGTTGCTGGTAGTTGATCCCAGGTTCTCTGGAAGAGGAGACAATGATGTTAAATGTTAAGCCCTTTCAGTGGTCCCACCCATCTTTAAATTTTTAGAATTATACGTGAGGCTGTGTTTATGTACATCATATGCAGACCATAAGAGGGATTTAGATTCTCCAGAATCTGACACACTCTTCTGGAGTGTCTGAACAGCTACAGTGTACTTATATCTAATAAATACATAAATACATAAAAAAATAAATAAATAAACATTTTTTTAAACAGGATAAGTAAGAAAGAAAGACCTGGCAGGCCTGCCATCCTTATCTCTGTCTGTCTGTCTGTCTGTCTGATCCCCTGAAACTGCAGATGGGCCATTATATAGTTGCTGGTAGTTGATCCCAGGTTCTCTGGAAGTGGAGACAGTGATGGTAATTGTTGAGCCCTTTCAGTGGTCCCACCTTTCTTTAAATTTTTAGAAGTATATGTGAGGCTGTGTTTATGTACATCATATGCAGACCATAAGAGGGATTTAGATTCTCTAGAATCTGACACCCTCTTCTGGAGTGTCTGAAGACGGCTACAGTGTACTTATATCTAATAAATACATAAATAAATAAATAAATAAATAAATAAACATTTTTTATAAAGGATAAGAAATAAAGAAAGACCAGGCAGGCCTGCCATCCTTATCTCTGTCTGTCTGTCTCTCTGTCTTTCTGATCCACTGGAACTGGAGATGAGCCACCATATAGTTGCTGGTAGTTGATCCCAGGTTCTCTGGAAGATGAGACAATGCTGTTAATTTTTGAGCCCTCTCAGTGGCCCCACACATCTTTAAATTTTTAGAAGTATACATGAGTCTGTGTTTATGTACATCATATGCAGGCCATAAGAGGGATTTATATTCTCCAGAATCTGACACCCTCTTCTGGAGTGTCTGAAGACAGCTACAGTTTACTTATATCTAATAAATACATAAATAAATAAATAAGTAAACATTTTTTCAAAAGGATAAGAAAGAAAGAAAGACCAGGCAGTCCTGCCATCCTTATCTCTATATGTCTGACTGTCTGTCTGTCTGATACCTTGGAACTGGAGATGGGCCACCATATAGTTGCTGGTAGTTGAGCCGAGGTTCTCTGGAAGAGGAGACAATGCTGTTCATTGTTGAGCCCTTTCAATGGCCCCACCCATTTTTAAATATTTAGAACTGTATGTTAGGCTGTGTTTATGTACATCATATGCAGACCATAAGAGGGATTTAGATTCTACAGAACCAGACACCCACTTCTGGAGTGTCTAAGACAGCTACAGTGTACTTATATCTAATAAATACATGAATAAATAAATAAATAAACATTTTTTAAAAAGTATAAGAAAGAAAGAAAGACCAGGCAGGTCTGCCATCGATATCTCTGTCTGTGTGTCTGTCTGTCTGTCTGATCCCTGGGAACTGGAGATGAGCCACCATATAGTTGCTGGTAGTTGATCCCAGGTTCTCTGGAAGAGGAGATAATGCTGTTAATTGTTGAGCCCTTTCAGTGGCCCCATCCTTCATTAAATTTTTTGAAGTATATCTGAGGCTGTGTTTATGTACATCATATGCAGACCAGAAGATGGTTTTAGATTTTTCAGAATCTGAAACCGTCTACTGGAGTGTCTGAAGACAGCTACAGTGTACTTATATCTAATAAATACATAAATAAATAAATTAATAAATAAATAAACATTTTTTATAAAGGATAAGAAAGAAAGAGAAATCAGGCAGGCCTGCCATCCTTATCTCTGTCTGTCTGTCTCTCTGTCTGAACCTTTGGAACTGGATAAGAGCCACAATATATTTGCTGTTAGTTTTTCCCAGGTTCTCTGGAAGAGGAGACAATGCTGTTCATTGTTGAGCCCTTTCAGTGGCCCCACCCATCTTTAAATGTTTAGAAGTATATGTGAGGCTGTGTTTATGTACATCATATGCAGACCATAAGAGGGATTTAGATTCTCCAGAATTGACACACTTTTCTGGACTGTCTGAAGACAGCTACAGTGTAATTATATCTAATAAATACATAAATAAATAAATAAATAAATAAATAAATAAACATTTTTTAAACAGGATAAGTAAGAAAGAAAGACATGGCAGGCCTGCCATCCTTATCTCTGTCTGTCTGTCTGTCTGTCTGTCTGATCCCCTGGAACTGTAGATGGGCCACCATAAAGTTGCTGGTAGTTGATCCCAGGTTCTCTGGAAGAGGAGATCATGCTGTTAATTGTTGAGCCCTTTCAGTGGCCCCTCCCTTCATTAAATTTTAGAAGTATATCTGAGGCTGTGTTTATGTACATCATATGCAGACCATAAGATGGTTTTAGATTCTTCAGAATCTGACACCCTCTACTGGAGTGTCTGAAGACAGCTACAGTGTACTTATATCTAATAAATACATACATAAATAAATTAATAATTAAATAAACATTTTTTAAAAAGGATAAGAAAGAAAGAAAAATCAGGCAGGCCTGCCATCCTTATCACTGTCTGTCTGTCTGTCTGTCTGTCTGATCCTCTGGAACTGGATATGGGCCACCATATATTTGCTGGTAGTTTTTCCCAGGTTCTCTGGAAGAGGAGACAATGTTGTGAATTGTTGAGCCCTTTCAGTGGCCCCAACCATCTTTAAATTTTTATTGATAAATGTGAGGCTGTATTTATGTACATCATATGCAGACCATAAGAGTGATTTAAATTCTCCAGAATCTGACACCCTCTTCTGGAGTGTCTGAAGACAGCTACAGTGTACTTATATCTAATAAATACATAAATAAATAAATAAATAAATAAATAAATAAATAAACATTTTTTAAACAGGATAAGTAAGAAAGAAAGACCAGGCAGGCCTGCCATCCTTATCTCTGTCTGTCTGTCTGTCTCTCTGATCCCTGGAACTGCAGATGGGCCACCATATAGTTGCTGGTAGTTGATCCCAGGTTCTCTGGAAGAGGAGACAAGCTGTTAATGTTGAGCCCATTCTTTGGCCCCACCCATCTTTAAATTTTTAGAAGTATACTTGAGTCTGTGTTTATGTACATCATATGCAGACCATAAGAGGTATTTAGATTCTCCAGAATCTCACACCCTCTTCTGGAGTGTCTGAAGACAGCTACAGTGTACTTATATCTAATAAATAAATAAATAAATAAATAAATTAATTAATTAATTAATAAGTAAACATTTTTTCAAATGGATAAGAAAGAAAGAAAGACCAGGCAGGCCTGCCATCCTCTTTTCTGTCTGTCTGTCTGTCTCTCTATATGATCCTTTGGAACTGAAGATAGGCCACTATATAGTTGCTGGTAGTTGATCCCAGGTTCTCTGGAAGAGGAGACAATGCTGTTAATTGTTGAGCCCTTTCAGTGGCCCCACCCATCTTTAAATTTTTAGAAGTATATCTGAGGCTGTGTTTATGTACATCATATGCAGACCATAAGATGGTTTTAGATTCTTCAGAATCTGACACACTCTTCTGGAGTGTCTGTAGATAGCTACAGAGTACTTATATATAATAAATACATAAATAAATAAACATTTCTTAAAAAGGACAAGAAAGAAAGAAAGACCTGGCAGGCCTGCCATTCTTATCTCTGTCTGTCTGTCTGTCTGTCTGTCTGATCCTCTGGTACTGGATATGGGCCACCATATAGTTGCTGGTAGTTTATCCAAGGTTCTCTGGAAGAGGAGACAATGCTGTAAATTATTGAGCCCTTTCAGTGGCCCCACCCTTCATTAAATTTTTATAAGTATATCTGAGGCTGTGTTTATGTACATCATATTCAGACCATAAGAGTGATTTAGATTCTCCAGAAACTGACACCCTCTTCTGGAGTGTCTGAAGACAGCTACAGTGTACGTAAATATAATAAATACATGAATAAATAAATAAATAAACATTTTTTAAAAAGTATAAGAAAGAAAGAAACACCAGGAAGTCCTGCCATCCTTATCTCTGTC
This sequence comes from Mus caroli, assembly GCF_978045245.1. NCBI lineage: Eukaryota > Metazoa > Chordata > Mammalia > Rodentia > Muridae > Mus > Mus caroli. The sequence continues at coordinate 289,020 of NW_028227356.1, forward strand.
TGTCTGTCTGTCTATCTATATGATCCTTTGGAACTGGATATAGGCCACCATATAGTTGCTGGTAGTTGATCCCAGGTTCTCTGGAAGAGGAGACAATGCTGTTAATTGTTTAGCCCTTTCAGTGGCCCACCCATCTTTAAATTTTTAGAAGGGTATGTGAGGCTGTGTTTATGTACATCATATGCAGACCATAAGAGGGATTTAGATTCTCCAGAATCTGACACCCTCTTCTGTATTTTCTGAAGACAGTTACAGTGTACTTATATCTAATAAATAAATAAATAAATAAATAAATAAATAAATAAATAAACATTTTTTAAAAAGGATAAGACAGAAAGAAAGACCAGGCAAGCCTGCCACCCTTATCTCTGTCTGTCTGTCTGTCTGTGTGATACCCTAGAACTGGAGATGGGCCACCATATAGTTGCTGGTAGTTTATCCAAGGTTCTCTGGAAGAGGAGACAATGCTGTTAATTGTTGAGCCCTTTCTGTGGCTCCACCCATCTTTAAAATTTTAGAAGTATATGTGAGGCTGTGTTTATGTACATCATATGCAGACCATAAGAGGGATTTAGATTCTCCAGAATCTGACACCCTCTTCTGGAGTGTCTGAAGACAGCTACAGTTTACTTATATCTAATAAATAAATAAATAAATAAATAAATGAATGAATGAATGAATAAATAAATAAATAAATAAATAAATAAATAAATAAACATTTTTTAAAAAGGATAAGAAAGTAAGAAAGACCGGGCAGGCCTGCAACCCTTATCTCTGTCTGTCTGTCTGTCTGTCTGTCTGATACCCTGGAACTGTAGATGGGCCACCATTGTGTTGCTGGTAGTTGATCCCAGGTTCTCTGGAAGAGGATACAATGCTGTTAATTGTTGAGCCCTTTCAGTGGCGCCACCCATCTTTAAATATTTAGAAGTATATGTGAGGCTGTGTTTATGAACATCTTATGCAGACCATAAATGTGATTTAGATTCTCCAGAATCTGACACCCTCTACTGGAGTGTCTGAAGACAGCTACAGTGTACTTATATCAAATAAATAAATAAATAAATGAATAAATGAATAAATAAATAAATAAATAAATAAACATTTTTTAAACAGGATAAGAAAGAAAGAAAAACCAGGCAGGCCTGCCATCCTTATCTCTGTCTGTCTTTCTGTCTGTCTACAGTCTGTCTGATCCCCTTGGACTCGAGATGGGCCACCATATAGTTGCTGGTAGTTGATCCCAGGTTCTCTGGAAGAGGAGACAATGCTGTTAATTTTTGAGCCCTTTCAGTGGCCCCACCCATCTTTAAATTTTTAGAAGTATATGTGAGGCTGTGTTCATGTACATCATATGCAGATCATAAGAGGGATATAGATTATCCAGAATCTGACACCCTCTTCTGGAGAGTCTGAAGACAGCTACAGTGTACTTATATCTGATAAATAAATAAATAAATAAATAAACAAATAAACAAATAAATAAACATTTTTTAAAAGGATAAGAAAGAAAGAAAAATCAGGCAGGCCTGCCATCCTTATCTCTGTCTGTCTGTCTGTCTGTCTTATCCCCTGGAACTTGAGATGGGCCACCATATAGTTGCTGGTAGTTGATCCCAAGTTCTCTGGAAGAAGAGACAATGCTGTTAATTGTTGAGCCCTTTCAGTGGGCCCACCCATCTTTAAATTTTTAGACGTATATGTGAGGCTGTGTTTATGTACATCATATGAAGACCATAAGAGGGATTTAGATTCTCCAGAAAATGAGACCCTCTTCTAGAGTGTCTGAAGACTGCTACAGTGTACTTATTTCTAATAAATACATAAATAAATAAATAAATAAATAAATAAATAACATTTTTTTAAAGTATAAGAAAGAAACAAAGACCAGGCAGGCCTCCATCCTTATCTCTGTCTCTCTGTCTGTCTGTCTGATACCCTGGAACTGGAGATGGGCCACCATATAGTTGCTGGTAGTTTATCCAATGTTATCTGGAAGAGGAGACAATGCTGTTAATTGTTGAGCCCTCTCAGTGGCCCCACCCATCTTTAAATATTTAGAGGTAAATGTGAGGCTGTATTTATGTACATCATATGCAGACCATAAGAGTGATTTAAATTCTCCAGAATCTGACACCCTCTTCTGGAGTGTCTGAAGACAGCTACAGTGTACTTATATCTAATAAATACATAAATATATAAATAAATAAATAAATAAATAAACATTTTTTAAACAGGATAAGTAAGAAAGAAAGACCAGGCAGGCTTGCCATCCTTATCTCTGTCTGTCTGTCTGTCTGTCTGATCCCTGGAACTGCAGATGGGCCACCATATAGTTGCTGGTAGTGGATCCCAGGTTCTCTGGAAGAGGAGACAACGCTGTTAATTGTTGAGCCCATTCTTTGGACCCACCCATCTTTAAATTTTTAGAAGTATACTTGAGTCTGTGTTTATGTACATCATATGCAGACCATAAGAGGTATTTAGATTCTCCTGAATCTCACACCCTCTTCTGGAGTGTCTGAAGACAGCTACAGTGTACTTATATCTAATAAATAAATAAATAAATTAATTAATTAATTAATTAATTAATTAAAAAGTAAACATTTTTTCAAATGGATAAGAAAGAAAGAAAGACCAGGCAGGCCTGCCATCCTCTTCTCTGTCTGTCTGTCTGTCTCTCTATATGATCCTTTGGAACTGAAGATAGGCCACTATATAGTTGCTGGTAGTTGATCCCAGGTTCTCTGGAAGAGGAGACAATGCTGTTAATTGTTGAGCCCTTTCAGTGGCCCCACCCATCTTTAAATTTTTAGAAGTATATCTGAGGCTGTGTTTATGTACATCATATGCAGACCATAAGATGGTTTTAGATTCTTCAGAATCTGACACCCTCTTCTGGAGTGTCTGTAGATAGCTACAGAGTACTTATATATAATAAATACATAAATAAATAAACATTTTTTAAAAAGGACAAGAAAGAAAGAAAGACCTGGCAGGCCTGCCATTCTTATCTCTGTCTGTCTGTCTGTCTGTCTGTCTGATCCTCTGGTACTGGATATGGGCCACCATATAGTTGCTGGTAGTTTATCCAAGGTTCTCTGGAAGAGGAGACAATGCTGTAAATTATTGAGCCCTTTCAGTGGCCCCACCCTTCATTAAATTTTTATAAGTATATCTGAGGCTGTGTTTATGTACATCATATTCAGACCATAAGAGTGATTTAGATTCTCCAGAAACTGACACCCTCTTCTGGAGTGTCTGAAGACAGCTACAGTGTACGTAAATATAATAAATACATGAATAAATAAATAAATAAACATTTTTTAAAAAGGATAAGAAAGAAAGAAACACCAGGAAGTCCTGCCATCCTTATCTCTGTCTGTCTGTCTGTCTATCTATATGATCCTTTGGAACTGGAGATAGGCCACCATATAGTTGCTGGTAGTTGATCCCAGGTTCTCTGGAAGAGGAGACAATGCTGTTAATTGTTGAGCCCTTTCTGTGGCCCCACCCATCTTTAAATTTTTAGAAGGGTATGTGAGGCTGTGTTTATGTACATCATATGCAGACCATAGGAGGGATTTAGATTCTCCAGAATCTGACACCCTCTTCTGTATTTTCTGAAGACAGCTACAGTGTACTTATATCTAATAAATAAATAAATAAATAAATAAATAAATAAATAAACATTTTTTAAAAAGGATAAGACAGAAAGAAAGACCAGGCAAGCCTGCCACCCTTATCTCTGTCTGTCTGTCTGTCTGTGTGATACCCTAGAACTGGAGATGGGCCACCATATAGTTGCTGGTAGTTTATCCAAGGTTCTCTGGAAGAGGAGACAATGCTGTTAATTGTTGAGCCCTTTCTGTGGCTCCACCCATCTTTAAAATTTTAGAAGTATATGTGAGGCTGTGTTTATGTACATCATATGCAGACCATAAGAGGGATTTAGATTCTCCAGAATCTGACACCCTCTTCTGGAGTGTCTGAAGACAGCTACAGTTTACTTATATCTAATAAATACATAAATAAATAAATGAATAAATAAATAAATAAATAAATAAATAAATAAATAAATAAATAAACATTTTTTTAAAAGGATAAGAAAGTAAGAAAGACAGGGCAGGCCTGCCACCCTTATCTCTGTCTGTCTGTCTGTCTGTCTGTCTGATACCCTGGAACTGTAGATGGGCCACCATAGTGTTGCTGGTAGTTGATCCCAGGTTCTCTGGAAGAGGAGACAACGCTGTTAATTGTTGAGCCCTTTCAGTGGCGCCACCCATCTTTAAATATTTAGAAGTATATGTGAGGCTGTGTTTATGTACATCTTATGCAGACCATAAATGTGATTTAGATTCTCCAGAATCTGACACCCTCTTCTGGAGTGTCTGAAGACAGCTACAGTGTACTTATATTAAATAAATAAGTAAATAAATAAATAAATAAATAAATAAATAAATAAATAAACATTTTTTAAACAGGATAAGAAAGAAAGAAAGACCAGGCAGGCCTGCCATCCTTATCTCTGTCTGTCTTTCTGTCTGTCTACAGTCTGTCTGATCCCCTTGGACTCGAGATGGGCCACCATATAGTTGCTGGTAGTTGATCCCAGGTTCTCTGGAAGAGGAGACAATGCTGTTAATTTTTGAGCCCTTTCAGTGGCCCCACCCATCTTTAAATTTTTAGAAGTATATGTGAGGTTGTGTTCATGTACATCATATGCAGACCATAAGAGGGATATAGATTCTCCAGAATCTGACACCCTCTTCTGGAGAGTCTGAAGACAGCTACAGTGTACTTATATCTGATAAATAAATAAATAAATAAATAAATAAATAAATAAATAAATAAATAAACAAATAAACAAATAAATAAACATTTTTTATAAGGATAAGAAAGAAAGAAAAATCAGGCAGGCCTGCCATCCTTATCTCTGTCTGTCTGTCTGTCTGTCTTATCCCCTGGAACTTGAGATGGGCCACCATATAGTTGCTGGTAGTTGATCCCACGTTCTCTGGAAGAAGAGACAATGCTTTTAATGGTTGAGCCCTTTCAGTGGGCCCACCCATCTTTAAATTTTTAGAAGTATATGTGAGGCTGTGTTTATGTACATCATATGAAGACCATAAGAGGGATTTAGATTCTCCAGAATCTGACACCCTCTTCTGGAGTGTCTGAAGACAGCTACAGTGTACTTATATCTAAAAAATACATAAATAAATAAATAAACATTTTTTAAAAAGGATAAGAAAGAAAGAAAGACCAGGCAGGCCTGCCATCCTTATCTCTGTCTTTCTGTCTGTCTGTTTGTCTGTCTGATCCCCTGAAACTGGAGATGGGCCAACATATAGTTGCTGGTAGTTGATCCCAGGTTCTCTGGAAGAGGAGACAATGCTGTTAATTGTTGGTTCCTTTCAGTGGCCCCAACCATCTTTAAATTTTTAGAAGAATATGTGAGGCTGTGTTTATGTACATCATATGCAGAACATAAATGGGTTTTACGTTCTGCAGAATCAAACACCCTCTTCTGGAGTGTCTGAAGATAGCTATAGTGTACTTATATCTAATAAATACATAAATAAATAAATAAACCTTTTTTAAAATGATAAGAAAGAAAGAAAGACCAGGCAGGCCTGCCATCCTTATCTCTGTCTGTCTGTCTGTGTGTCTGTCTGATCCCCTGGAACTGGAGATGGGCCACCATATAATTACTGGTTATTGATCCCAGGTTCTCTGGAAGAGGAGACAATGCTGTTAATTGTTGATCCCTTTTAGTGGCCCCACCCATCTTTAAATTTTTAGAAGTATATGTGAGGCTGTGTTTATGTACATCATATGCAGACCATAAGAGGGATTTAGATTTTCCAGAATCTGACAACCTCTTCTGGAGTGTCTGAAGACAAGTATTGTGTACTTATATCTAATAAATACATTAAAAATAAATAAATAAATAAATAAATAAATAAATAAATAAAAATAAATAAATAAACATTTTTTTTTAAACGGAGAAGAAAGAAAGAAAGACCATGCAGGCCTGCCATCCTTATCACTTTCTGTCTGTCTGTCTGTCTGTCTGATCCCCTGTAACTGGAGATGGGACACCATATAGTTGCTGGTAGTTGATCCCAGGTTCTCTGGAAAAGGAGACAATGCTGTTAATTGTTGAGCCCTTTCAGTGGCCCCACCCATCTTTAAATTTTTAGAAGTATATGTGAGGCTATGTTTATGTACATCAAATGCAGACCATAAGAGGGATTTAGATTCTCCAGCATATGACACCCTCTTCTGGAGTGTCTGAAGACAGCTACAGTGTACTTATGTCTAATAAATACATAAATAAACAAATAAACATTTTTAAATATGGATAATAAAGAAAGAAAATCCAGGCAGGCCTTCCATCCTTATATCTGTCTGTCTGTCTGTCTGTCTGATTCCCTGGAACTGGAGATGGGCCACCATATAGTTGCTGGTAGTTGAACCAGGTTCTCTGGAAGAGGAGACAATGCTGTTAATTGTTGAGCCCTTTCAGTGGCCCCACACATCTTTAAATATTTAGAAATATATGTGAGGCTGTGTTATGTACATCATATGCAGACCATAATAGGTATTTAGATTCTCCAGAATCTGATACCCTCTTCTGGAGTGTCTGAAGACAGCTACAGTGTACTTATATCTAATAAATAAATAAAAAAAAAATAAATAAATAAATAAATAAATAAATAAACATTTTTTAAAAAGGATAAGAAAAAAAGAAAGACTAGCAGACCTGCCATCCTTATCTCTGTCTGTCTGTCTGTCTGTCTGTCTGATCCCCTGGAACTGGAGATGGGCCACCACATAGTTGCTGGTAGTTTAATCCCAGGTTCTCTGGAAGAGGAGACAATGCTGTTAATTGTTGAGCCCTTTCAGTGGCCCCACACATCTTTAAATTTTTAGAAGTATATGTGAGGCTGTGTTTATGTACATTGTATGTAGACCATAAGAGGGATTTATATTCTCCAGAATCTGATACCCTCTTCTGGAGTGTCTGAAGACAGCTACAGTGTACTTATATCTAATAAATACATAAATAAATAAATAAACATGTTTTAAAAAGGATAAGAAAGAAAGAAAAACCAGGCAGGCCTGCCATCCTTGTCTGTCTGTCTGTCTGTCTGTCTGTCTCTCTGATCCCCTGGATCTGGAGATGGGCCACCATATAGTTGCTGGTAGTTGATCCCAGGTTCTCTGGAAGATGAGACAATGCTGTTAATTGTTGAGCCCTCACAGTGGCCCCACCCATCTTTAAATTTTTAGAAATAAATATGAAGCTGTTTTTATGTACATCATATGCATATCATAAGAGGGACTTAGATTCTCCAGAATCTGACACCCTCTTCCTGAGTGTCTGAAGACAGCTACAGTGTACTTATATATAATAAATTCATAAATAAATAAATAAACCTTTTTAAACGGATAAGAAAGAAATAAAAACCAGAAGGCCTGCCATCCTTGTCTGTATGTCTGTCTGTCTGTCTGATTGCCTGGAACTGGAGATGGGCCACCATATAGTTGCTGGTAGTTGATCCCAGGTTCTCTGGAAGAGGAGACAATGCTGTTAATTTTTGAGCCCTTTCAGTGGCCCCACCCATCTTTAAATTTTTATAAGTATATGTGAGGCTGTGTTCATGTACATCATATGCAGACCATAAGAGGGATTTAGATTCTCCAGAATCTGACACCCTCTTCTGGAGTGTCTGAAGACAGCTACAGTGTACTTATATCGAATAAATAAATAAATAAACAAATAAATAAATAAATAAATGAATAAATAAATAAACATTTTTTAAAAGGATAAGAAAGAATGAAAGACCAGGTAGGCCTGCCATCCTTAACTCTATCTGTCTGTATCTCTGTCTGTCTGTCTGATCCCCTGGAACTGGAGATGGGCCACCATATAGTTGCTGGTAGTTGATCCCAGGTTCTCTGGAAGAGGAGACAATGCTGTTAATTGTTGAGCCCTTTCAGTGGTCCTACCCATCTTTAAATTTTTAGAAGTATATGTGAGGCTGTGTTTATGTACATCATATGCAGACCATAAGAGGGATATAGATTCTCCAGAATCTGAAACCCTCTTCTGGAGTGTCTGAAGACAGCTACAGTGTACTTATATCTAATAAATACATAAATAAATAAATAAATAAATATACATTTTTTAAAAGGGATAATAAAGAAAGAAAAACCAGGCAGGCTTCCATCCTTGTCTGTCTTTCTCTCTGTCTGTCTGTCTTGCCTAGCCCCTTGCATTGCCTAGCCTAGCCCCTTGCCTTGCCTAGCCCAGCCCCTTGCCTAGCCTAGCCTAGCCCAGCCCTGCCTTGCCTAGCCCTGCCTATCCCTGTCTTTAACCAGGCTGGCCTCGAACTCAGAAACTGACTGCCTCTGCCTCCAGAGTGCTCTCATTAAGAGCTCGAGCCACCACTGACTGTTGGGTTTTCTAAGTCTTACATAGGTATGGTCTGTTTCTCAACTGTGAAACCCTAATTAACACATGTAGTCCTAGGTCAGCCATAGCTACAGACTGAGGCCTTTTCTAAAACAAAACAAAAGAAAACAAAAAAATAGAAATAATAAAATAAATAAATTAAGAAACCACATGATATCTTTTCTTTCTTTCAATGATACTCAGAGTTTGAAGCAGTTCACCCATGAGACCTCAGCTCCGGACATTGAGGCTGTTTCCCTAACAAGTATTATGGCTGAACCTGAGGGGTTCTACTGCTGATTTGTGTCCCCCACTTTAAAAAAATAGTTGTTTTCAAAGGCTGCAGGTTCTTAGCTCTGTTCCTTGTTACAGTTGAGTCACAGCCCTGAAAGTTCAGTGGTAGTTAAAGGCACTGAGAAGGGCTTCCTATAGACATCAAAGACCAAGTCTTTGTTATTAAAAAGTTAATCTGGATTCCCCCACACCCTGGCATCCTTAGAATTCCTAGAAAGGAAGGCAGGGACCTGGGCAGAAGGGTGCAAGGCTACTGGTGTTTGTAAGTGGTAACAGAAAGCTTTCTCTTGTTGGTACCCTACCCCAAGTTACACTGTCACTTCTTTTTCCTAGTTGTTGTTTTGTAGGTTTGTATTCTCAACATAGACCCTTTTCCTTCCTAACCTTGGCTGTCCTGAACCTTACTGTCCTTGAACTCAGTGATTTGCCTGTCTTGCTGGGATGAAACTGTGAGCTACCATCCAGAAGGAAGCACCCTGCTGAGGTTAGATTGGGGTCTCTTCCATTTTCCTCTATGAACATGCATATGGCAGGCCTGTTCTTTCTTTTTTACTTTTCCTTTTCTTTTTAAAGATTTATTTATTTATTATATTTAAGTATGCTGTAGCTATCTTCAGACAGTCCAGAAGAGGGTGTCAGATTCTGAAGAATCTAAATCATTCTTATTGTCTGCATATGATGTATATAAACACAGCCTCACATATACTCAAAAAAAAAAAAAAAAAAGAAAGAAAGATGTGGCTACAGAGAGGGCTCAACAATTAAGAGCATTGTCTCCTCTTCCAGAGAACCTGGGCTCAATTACCAGTATTATATATGGTGGCCCATCTCCAGTTCCAGGGGATCTAATACTCTGTTCTGGAGTCTGTGGGCACAGCATACACATGCAAAACATTCTTACACAATCATTGAGAGAGGAGAGAGAGGGGTTGAGAGAGAGGGGAGGTAATCATACCTCCTGACGAGTTTGAAGACCTGAGCTTCATCACTCACACAAATAAATAAATGCAAAATATTTTTAAAAAATAAACTCTGCCATTGCCCTTTAAAAATTCCTAGAAAACAAGTTTTATAAGCAACAGTTATATTTACTATATCTAAAGAACAGTCATGAGCATATTCTCTAAATAGAAAAAGGCCTGTTAGTCTTAGAAATGGAAAAGACAAACCAAGGAAGGTTTGCAATTACATAATGAGGCAGCTCAGCCCAGCTCTTAGGTTGGAAATAAGACTGGAGAATAGGATTCACCTGAAGACAGCCAGCCATTGCTTTTTGTTTTGGAGGCTGAAAGGATACACCTGAAGACAGCCAATGCTGTGTGATGGTGATCTGGTATTTTTTTTTTAATTTTTAAAAACTTTAACACTTTTTATAAAACCTTTTTCCTGGGTGAAAGAAAGACAGCTACAGTGTACTTATATCTAATATACATTAATAAATAAATAAACATTTCTTAAAAAGGATAAGAAAGAAAGAAAGACCAGGCAGGCCTGCCATCCTTATCTCTATCTGTCTGTATGTCTGTCTGTCTGTCTGATCCCCTGGAACTGGAGATGGGCCACCATATAGTTGCTGGTAGTTGAACCCAGGTTCTCTGGAAGAGGAGACAATGCTGTTAATTTTTGAGCAGTAAAGTGGCCCCACCCATCTTTAAATTTTTAGAAGTATATGTGAGGCTGTGTTTATGTACCTCATATGCAGACCATAAGAGGGATTTAGATTGTCCAGAATCTGACACCGTCTTCTGGAGTGTCTGAAGACTGCTACCATGTACTTATATCTAATAAATAAATAAATAAATAAATAATCATTTTTTAAAAATGATAAGAAAAAAAGAAAGTCCAGGCAGGCCTGCGTTCCTTAACTCTGTCTGTCTGTCTGTCTGATCCCGGGGAACTGGAGATGGGCCACCATATAGTGGCTGATAGTTGATCCCAGGTTCTCTGGAAGAGGAGACAATGCTGTTAATTGTTGAGCCCTTTCAGTGGCCCCACTCATCTTTAAATTTTTAGAAGTGTATGTGAGGCTGTGTTTATGTACATCATAGGCAGACTATAAGAGGGATTTAGATCCTCCAGAATCTGACACCCTCTTCTGGAGTGTCTGAAGACAGCTACAGTGTACTTATTCTAATAAATAAATAAATAAATAAATAAATAAATAAATAAATAAATGAACAAATAAACTTTTTTAAAAATTGATAAGAAAAAAAGAAATACCAGGCAGGCCTGCCATCCTTATCTCTGTCTGTCTGTCTATCTGTCTTTCTGATTCCCTGGACCTGGAAATTGGCCACCATATAGTTGCTGGTAGTTGATCTCAGGTTCTCTGGAAGAGGAGACAATGCTGTTAATTGTTGAGCCCTTTCAGTGGCCCCACCCATCTTTAAATTTTTGGAAGTAAATGTGAGTCTGTGTTTATGTACATCATATGCAGACCATAAGAGGGATTTAGATTCTCCAGAATCTGACAACCTCTTCTGGAGTGTCTGAAGACCTCTACAGTGTACTTATATCTAATAAATACATAAATAAATAAATAAACATTTTTTCAAAAAGGATAAGAAAGAAAGAACAACCAGGCAGGCCTGCCATCCTTGTCTGTTTGTCTGTCTGTCTGTCTGATCCCCTGAAACTGGAGATGGGCCACCATATTTTTGCTGGTAGTTGATCCCAGGTTCTCTGTAAGAGGAGACAATGCTGTTAATTGTTGAGCCCTTCAGTGGCCCCACCCATCTTTAAATTTTTAGAAGTATATGTGAGGCTTTGTTTATGTACATCATATGCAGACCATAAGAGGGATTTATATTCTTCAGAATCTGACACCGTCTTCTGGAGTATCTGAAGGCAGCTACAGGGTTCTTATATCTAATAAATAAATGAATAAATAAATAAATAAATAAACATTTTTTAAAAGGATAAGAAAAAATGAAAGACCAGGCAGGCCTGCCATCCTTATCTCTGTCTGTCTGTCTGTCTGTCTGATCTCCTGGAACTGGAGATGGGCCACAATATAGTTGCTGGTAGTTGATCCCAGGTTCTCTGAAAGAGGAGACAATGCTGTTAATTGTTGAGCCCTTTCAGTGGCCCCACTCATCTTTAAATTTTTAGAAGTGTATGTGAGGCTGTGTTTATGTACAACATAGGCAGACTATAAGAGGGATTTAGATTCTCCAGAATCTGACACCCTCTTCTGGAGTGTCTGAAGACAGCTACAGTGTACTTATGTCTAATAAATAAATAAATAAATAAATAAATAAATAAATATTTAAAAAAAATGATAAGAAAAAAAGAAAGTCCAGGCAGGGCCTGCCATCCTTTTCTCTGTCTGTCTGTCTGTCTTTCTGATCTCCTGGAACTGGAGATGGGCCACCATATAGTTGCTGGTAGTTGATCCCAGTTTCTCTGGAAGAGGAGACAATGCTGTTAATTGTTGAGCCCTTTCAGTGGCCCCACTCATCTTTAAATTTTTAGAGGTGTATGTGAGGCTGTGTTTATGTACATCATATGCAGACAATAAGAGGGATTTAGATTCTCCAGAATATGACACCCTCTTCTGGAGTGTCTGAAGATAGCTACAGTGTACTTATATCTAATAAATACATAAATAAATAAATAAATAAATAAATAAATAAATAAACATTTTTTAAAAAGGATAAGAAAGAAAGAAAGACCAGGCAGGCCTTCCATACTTATCTCTGTCTGTCTGTCTGTCTCTCTGTCTGATCCCCTGGAACTGGAGATGGGCAACCATATAGTTGCTTGTAGTTGATCCCAGGTTCTCTGGAAGAGGAGATAATGCTCTTAATTATTGAGCCCTTTCAGTGGCCATCACCCATCTTTAAATTTTTAGAAGTATATGTGAGGCTGTGTTTATGTACATCATATGCAGACCATAAGTGGGATTTAGATTCTCCAGAATCTGACACCCTCTACTGGAGTGTCTGAAGACAGCTACAGTGTACTTATATCTAAAAAATACATAAATAAATAAATAAATAAATAAATAAATAAATAAATAAACATTTTTAAAAATGGATAAGAAAGAAAGAAAGACCAGGCAGGCATGCCATCCTTATCCTTGTCTGTTTCTCTGTCTGTCTGTCTGATCCCCTGGAACTGGAGATGGGCCACCATATAGTTGATGGTAGTTGATCCCAGGTTCTCTGGAGAGGAGATAATGCTGTTAATTGTTGAGCCCTTTCAGTGGTCCCACCCATCTTTAAATTTTTAGAAGTATATGTGAGTCTCTGTTTATGTATATCATATGCAGACCATAACAAGGATTTAGATTCTCCAGAATCTGACACCCTCTACTGGAGTGTCTGAAGACAGCTACAGTGTAATTATATCTAATAAATTCATAAATAAACAAATAAACATTTTTTAAAAAGGATAATAAAGAAAGAGAGACCAGGCAGGCCTGCCATCCTTGTCTGTCTGTCTGTCTGTCTGATCCCCGGAACTGGAGATGGGCCACCATATAATTGCTGGTAGTTGATCCCAGGTTCTCTGGAAGAGGAGACAATGCTGTTAATTGTTGAGCCCTTTCAGTGGCCCCACCCATCTTTAAGTTTTTAGAGGTATATGTGAGGCTGTGTTTATGTACATCATATGCAGATCATAAGAGGGATATAGATTCTCCAGAATCTGAAACCCTCTTCGGGAGTGTTTGAAGACAGCTACCGTGTACTTTTATCTAATAAATACATACATAAATTAATAAACATTTCTAAAAAGGATAAGAAAGAAAGACCAGGCAGGCCTGCCACCTTGTCTGTCTGTCTGTCTGTCTGTCTCTCTATCTGTCAGATCCCCTGGAACTGGAGATGGGCCACCATATAGTTGCTGGTAGTTGATCCCACGTACTCTGGAAGAGGAGACAATGCTGTTAGTTGTTGAGCCCTTTCAGTAGCCCCACCCATCTTTAAATTTTTAGAAGTATATGTGAGGCTGTGTTTATGTACATCATATGCAGACCATATGAGGGATTTAGATTCTCCAGATTCTGACACCCTCTTCTGGAGTGTCTGAAGACAGCTACATTGTACTTATATCTAATAAATACATAAATAAATAAATAAATAAATATATACATACATAAATAAATAAACATTTTTTAAAAAGGATAAGAAAAAAAGAAAGACCAGGCAGGCCTGCCATCCTTATCTCTGTCTGTCTGTCTGTCTGTCTGATCCACTGGAACGAAAGATGGGCCACCATATAGTTGCTCATTGTTGATCCCAGGTTCTCTGGAAGAGGAGTCAATGCTGTTAATTATTGAGCCCTTTCTGGGTCCCCACCCATCTTTAAATTTTTAGAACTATATGTGACTCTGTGATTATGTACATCATATGCAGACCATAAGAGGGATTTATATTCTCCAGAATCTGACACCCTCTTCTGGAGTGACTGAAGACAACTACAGTGTACTTATATCTAATAAATAAATAAATAAATAAATAAATAAATAAATAAATAAATAAACATATTTTAAAAAGGATAAGAAAGAAAGAAAGACCAGGCAGGCCTGCCATCCTTATCTCTGTCTATCTGTCTGTCTGTCTGATACCCTGGAACTGGAGATGGGCCACCATATAGTTGCTGGTAGTTGATCCCAGTTTCTCTGCAAGAGGAGACAATGCTGTTAATTTTTGAGCCCTTTCAGTGGCCCCACCCATCTTTAAATTTTTAGAAGAATTTGTGAGGCTGTGTTTATGTACATCATATGCAGACCATAAGAGGGATTTAGATTTTTCAGAATCTGACACCCTCTTCTGGAGTGTCTGAAGACAGCTAGAGTGTACTAATATCTAATAAATACATAAATAAATAAATAAACATGTTTTAAAAAGGATAAGAAAGAAATAAAAACCAAGCAGGCCTGCCTTCCTTGTCTGTTTGTCTATCTGTCTATCTGATCCCCTGAAACTGGAGATGCGCCACCATATTTTTGCTGGTAGTTGATCCCAGGTTCTCTGGAAGAGGAGACAATGCTGGTATTTGTTGAGCCCTTTAAGTGGCCCCACACATCTTTAAATTTTTAGAAGTATATGTGAGGCTGTGTTTATATACATCATATGCAGACCATAAGAGGGATTTAGATTCTCCGTAATCTGACACCCTCTTCTGGAGTGTCTGAAGACAGCTACTGTGTACTTATATCTAATAAATACATACATAAATAAATAAATAAACATTTTTTAAAAGGATAAGAAGGAAAGAAAGACCAGGTAGGCCTGCCATCCTTATCTCTGTCTGTCAGTCTGTCTGTCTGATCCCCTGGAACTAGAGATGGGCCACCATATAGTTGCTGGTAGTTGATCCCAGGTTCTCTGGAAGAGGAGACAATGCTGTTAATTGTTGAGCCCTTTCAGTGGCCCCACCCATCTTTAAATTTTTAGAAGTATATGTGAGGCTGTGTTTATGTACATTGTATGCAGACCATAAGAGGGATTTAGATTCTCCAGAAACTGATACGCTCTTCTGGAGTGTCTGAAGACATCTACAGTGTACTTATATCTAATAAATAAATAAATAAAGAAAGAAAGAAAGAAAGAAAGAAAGAAAGAAAGAAAGAAAGAAAGATGTTTTAAAAAGGATAAGAAAGAATGAAAAACCAGACAGGCCTGCCATTCTAGTCTGTCTGTCTGTCTGTCTGTCTGATCCCCTGGAACTGGAGATGGGCCATTATATAGTTGCTGGTAGTTGATCCCAGGTTCTCTGGAAGAGGAGACAATGCTGTTAATTGTTGAGCCCTTTCAGTGGCCCCACACATCTTTAAATTTTTGGAAGTAATTGTGAGTCTGTGCTTATGTACATCATTTGCAGTCCATAAGAGGGATTTAGATTCTCCAGAATCTGACACCCTCTTCCTCAGTGTCTGAAGACAGCTACAGTGTACTTATATCTAATATACATTAATAAATAAATAAACATTTCTTAAAAAGGATAAGAAAGAAAGAAAGACCAGGCAGGCCTGCCATCCTTATCTCTATCTGTCTGTATGTCTGTCTGTCTGTCTGATCCCCTGGAACTGGAGATGGGCCACCATATAGTTGCTGGTAGTTGAACCCAGGTTCTCTGGAAGAGGAGACAATGCTGTTAATTTTTGAGCAGTAAAGTGGCCCCACCCATCTTAAATTTTTAGAAGTATATGTGAGGCTGTGTTTATGTACCTGTATGCAGACCATAAGAGGGATTTAGATTGTCCAGAATCTGACACCGTCTTCTGGAGTGTCTGAAGACTGCTACCATGTACTTATATCTAATAAATAAATAAATAAATAAATAAATAAATAAATAAATAAATAATCATTTTTTAAAAATGATAAGAAAAAAAGAAAGTCCAGGCAGGCCTGCGTTCCTTAACTCTGTCTGTCTGTCTGTCTGATCCCGGGGAACTGGAGATGGGCCACCATATAGTGGCTGATAGTTGATCCCAGGTTCTCTGGAAGAGGAGACAATGCTGTTAATTGTTGAGCCCTCACCATATTGCAGATCCTACAAGTATGAATTTTTCAGTGTTTCTCACCATATTCCAGGTACTACTGCGTGATTTTCTCATTTTTCGACTTTTTCAGGGTTTCTCACCATATTGCAAGTCCTACAAGTGTGAATTTCTTATTTTTGGACTTTTTTAGGGTTTCTCACCATATTCCAGCTCCTACAGTGTGTTTTTGTCATTTTTAGACTTTTTCAGGGTTGCTCACCATATTCCAGGTACTACAGTGTGATTTTCTCATTTTTTTGACTTTTTCAGGGTTTCTCATCATATTCCAAGTCCTAGAGTGTGATTTTCTCTTTTTTCGACTTTTTCAGAGTTTCTCACCATATTCCAGGTCCTACAGTGTGATTTTCTCATTTTTTGACTTTTTCAGGATTGCTCACCATATTCCATCTTCTACATTGTGATTTTCTCATTTTTCAACTTTTTCAGGGTTTCTCATCTTATTCCAAGTGCTACAGTGAAATTTTCTCATTTTTTGACTTTTTCATGGTGTCTCATCTTATTCCAAGTCCTACAGTGTGATTTTCTCATTTTTCGACTTTTTCAGGGTTTCTCACCATATTGGAAGTCCTACAAGTGTGAATTTCTTATTTTTGGACTTTTTTAGGGTTTCTCACCATATTCCAGCTCCTACAGTGTGTTTTTGTCATTTTTTGTCTTTTTCACGGTTTCTCATCTTATTCCAAGTCCTATATTGTGATTTTCTCATTTTTTGACTTTTTCAGGTTTTCTCACCATATTGCAGGTACTACAAGTTTGATTTTCTTATTTTTCGATCTTTCAGGGTTTCTCACCATATTCCAGGTCCTACTGTTTGATTTTCTCATTTTTAAACTTTTTCAGGGTTTCTCACCATATTCCAGGTACTACAGTGTGATTTTCTCATTTTTTGACTTTTTCAGGGTTTCTCATCATATTCCAAGTCCTAGAGTGTGATTTTCTCTTTTTTCGACTTTTTCAGAGTTTCTCACCATATTCCAGGTCCTACCGTGTGATTTTCTCATTTTAAGACTTTTTCAGGGTTTCTCAACATATTCCAACTCCTTCAGTGTATTTTTCTCATTTTTAGACTTTTTTAGGTTTCTCATCTTATTCCAAGTCCTACAGTGTGATTTTCTCATTTTAAGACTTTTTCAGGGTTTCTCAACATATTCCAGGTCTTACAGTGTGATTTTCTCATTTTTCGACTTTTTCAGGGTTTCTCACCATATTGGAGGTTCTACAAGTGTGATTTTCTCATTTTTCGACTTTTTCAGGGTTTACTCACCATATTCCAGCTTCTACAGTGTATTTTTCTCATTTTTTGACTTTTTTCACGGTTTCTCATCATATTCTAAATCCTACAGTGTGATTTTCTCATTTTTGGAATTTTTTAGGGTTTCTCACCATATTGCAGGTACTACAAGTTTGATTTTCTTATTTTTCGACTGTTTCAGTGTTTCTCACCATATTGCAGGTCCAACTGTGTGATTTTCTCATTTTGAGACTTTTTCAATGTTTCTCACCATATTCCAGCTACTACAGTCTGATTTTCTCATTTTTGACTTTTTCAGGGTTTCTCATCATATTCCAAGTCCTAGAGTGTGATTTTTCCAATTTTTCGCCTTTTTCAGAGTTTCTCACCATATTCCAGGTTCCACAGTGTGATTTTCTCATTTTTTTGACTTTTTCAGGATTGCTCACCATATTCCATCTTCTACATTGTGATTTTCTCATTTTTCAACTTTTTCAGGGTTTCTCATCTTATTCCAAGTCCTACAGTGTGATTTTCTCATTTTTCGACATTTTCGGGGTTTCTCACCATATTGCAGGTCCTACACGTGTGAATTTCTTATTTTTGGACTTTTTCAGGGTTTCTCACCATATTCCAGGTACTACAGTGTGATTTTCTCATTTTAAGAGTTTTTCAGGGTCTCTCACCATATTGCATGTCCTACAAGTGTGTATATCTTATTTTTCTACTTTTTAACGGTTTCTCTCCATATTCCATCTCCTACCGTGTACTTTTGTCATTTTTTGTCTTTTTCACGGTTTCTCATTTTATTCCAAGTCCTACAGTGTGATTTTCTCATGTTTTGACTTTTTCAGGGTTTCTTACCATATTGCAGGTCCTACAAGTGTGAATTTCTTATTTTTCGACATTTTCAGAGTTTCTCACCATATTCCAGGTCCTACAGTGTGATTTTCTCATTTTAAGACTTTTTCAGTGTTTCTCACCATATTCCAGGTACTACTGCGTGATTTTCTCATTTTTCGACTTTTTCAGGGTTTCTCACCATATTGCAAGTCCTACAAGTGTGAATTTCTTATTTTTGGACTTTTTTAGGGTTTCTCACCATATTCCAGCTCCTACAGTGTGTTTTTGTCATTTATAGACTTTTTCAGGGTTGCTCAACATATTCCAGGTACTACAGTGTGATTTTCTCATTTTTTTGACTTTTTCAGGGTTTCTCATCATATTCCAAGTCCTAGAGTGTGATTTTCTCTTTTTTCGACTTTTTCAGAGTTTCTCACCATATTCCAGGTCCTACAGTGTGATTTTCTCATTTTTTTGACTTTTTCAGGGTTTCTCATCATATTCCAGGTACTACAGTGTGATTTTCTCATTTTTTTGACTTTTTCAGGGTTTCTCATCATATTCCAAGTCCTAGAGTGTGATTTTCTCTTTTTTCGACTTTTTCAGAGTTTCTCACCATATTCCAGGTACTACAGTGTGATTTTCTCATTTTTTTGACTTTTTCAGGGTTTCTCATCATATTCCAAGTCCTAGAGTGTGATTTTCTCTTTTTTCGACTTTTTCAGAGTTTCTCACCATATTCCAGGTCCTACAGTGTGATTTTCTCATTTTTTGACTTTTTCAGGATTGCTCACCATATTCCATCTTCTACATTGTGATTTTCTCATTTTTCAACTTTTTCAGGGTTTCTCATCTTATTCCAAGTGCTACAGTGAAATTTTCTCATTTTTTGACTTTTTCAGGGTGTCTCATCTTATTCCAAGTCCTACAGTGTGATTTTCTCATTTTTCAACTTTTTCAGGGTTTCTCACCATATTGCAGGTACTACAAGTTTGATTTTCTTATTTTTCGACTGTTTCAGTGTTTCTCACCATATTGCAGGTCCAACTGTGTGATTTTCTCATTTTGAGACTTTTTCAATGTTTCTCACCATATTCCAGCTACTACAGTCTGATTTTCTCATTTTTGACTTTTTCAGGGTTTCTCATCATATTCCAAGTCCTCGAGTGTGATTTTTCCAATTTTTCGCCTTTTTCAGAGTTTCTCACCATATTCCAGGTTCCACAGTGTGATTTTCTCATTTTTTGACTTTTTCAGGATTGCTCACCATATTCCATCTTCTACATTGTGATTTTCTCATTTTTCAACTTTTTCAGGGTTTCTCATCTTATTCCAAGTCCTACAGTGAAATTTTCTCATTTTCTGACTTTTTCATGGTGTCTCATCTTATTCCAAGTCCTACAGTGTGATTTTCTCATTTTTTGACTTTTTCAGGGTTTCTCACCATATTGCAAGTCCTACAAGTGTGAATTTCTTATTTTTGGACTTTTTTAGGGTTTCTCACCATATTCCAGCTCCTACAGTGTGTTTTTGTCATTTTTTGTCTTTTTCACGTTTTCTCATCTTATTCCAAGTCCTATATTGTGATTTTCTCATTTTTTGCCTTTTGCAGGGTTTCTCACCATATTGCAGGTACTACAAGTTTGATTTTCTTATTTTTCGAGCTTTCAGGGTTTCTCACCATATTCCAGGTCCTACAGTGTGATTTTCTCATTTTTTGACTTTTTCAGGTTTTCTCACCATTTTGGAGGTTCTACAAGTGTGATTTTCTTATTTTTCGACTTTTTCAGGGTTTCTCACCATATTGGAGGTTCTACAAGTGTGATTTTCTTATTTTTCGACTTTTTCAGGGTTTACTCACCATATTCCAGCTTCTACAGTGTATTATTCTCATTTTTTGACTTTTTCACGGTTTCTCATCATATTCTAAATCCTACAGTGTGATTTTCTCATTTTTGGAATTTTTCAGGGTTTCTCTCCATATTGCAGGTACTACAAGTTTGATTTTCTTATTTTTCGACTGTTTCAGTGTTTCTCACCATATTGCAGGTCCAACTGTGTGATTTTCTCATTTTGAGACTTTTTCAATGTTTCTCACCATATTCCAGCTACTATAGTCTGATTTTCTCATTTTTGACTTTTTCAGGGTTTCTCATCATATTCCAAGTCCTAGAGTGTGATTTATCCAATTTTTCGCCTTTTTCAGAGTTTCTCACCATATTCCAGGTTCCACAGTGTGATTTTCTCATTTTTTGACTTTTTCAGGTTTTTCCCATCATATTCCAAATCCTACAGTGTGATTTTCTTTTTTTCCGACTTTTAAAGGGTTTCTTACCATATTCCATGTCCTAGTCTGTAATTTTCTCATTTTTCGACTTTTTCAGGGTTTCTCACCATATAGGAGGTCTTACTTGTGTGATTATCTTATTCTTCGACTTTTTCAGGTTTTCTCACCACATTCCATCTTCTACATTGTGATTTTCTCATTTTTCAACTTTTTCAGCTTTTCTCATCCTATTCCAAGTCCTACAGTGAAATTTTCTCATTTTTTGACTTTTTCAGGGTGTCTCATCTTATTCCAAGTCCTACAGTGTGATTTTCTCATTTTTCGACATTTTCAGGGTTTCTCACCATATTGCAGGTCCTACACGTGTGAATTTCTTATTTTTGGACTTTTTCAGGGTTTCTCACCATATTCCAGGTACTAAAGTGTGATTATCTCATTTTAAGACTTTTTCAGTGTCTCTCACCATATTGCATGTCCTACAAGTGTGTATATCTTATTTTTCTACTTTTTAACGGTTTCTTTCCATATTCCATCTCCTACCGTGTACTTTTGTCATTGTTTGTCTTTTTCACGGTTTCTCATTTTATTCCAAGTCCTACAGTGTGATTTTCTCATTTTTTGACTTTTTCAGTGTTTCTCACCATATTCCAGGTACTACTGCGTGATTTTCTCATTTTTCGACTTTTTCAGGGTTTCTCACCATATTGCAAGTCCTACAAGTGTGAATTTCTTATTTTTGGACTTTTTTAGGGTTTCTCACCATATTCCAGCTCCTACAGTGTGTTTTTGTCATTTTTAGACTTTTTCAGGGTTGCTCACCATATTCCAGGTACTACAGTGTGATTTTCTCATTTTTTTGACTTTTTCAGGGTTTCTCATCATATTCCAAGTCCTAGAGTGTGATTTTCTCTTTTTTCGACTTTTTCAGAGTTTCTCACCATATTCCAGGTCCTACAGTGTGATTTTCTCATTTTTTGACTTTTTCAGGATTGCTCACCATATTCCATCTTCTACATTGTGATTTTCTCATTTTTCAACTTTTTCAGGGTTTCTCATCTTATTCCAAGTCCTACAGTGAAATTTTCTCATTTTTGACTTTTTCATGGTGTCTCATCTTATTCCAAGTCCTACAGTGTGATTTTCTCATTTTTCGACTTTTTCAGGGTTTCTCACCATATTGCAAGTCCTACAAGTGTGAATTTCTTATTTTTAAACTTTTTTAGGGTTTCTCACCATATTCCAGCTCCTACAGTGTGTTTTTGTCATTTTTTGTCTTTTTCACGGTTTCTCATCTTATTCCAAGTCCTATATTGTGATTTTCTCATTTTTTGCCTTTTGCAGGGTTTCTCACCATATTGCAGGTACTACAAGTTTGATTTTCTTATTTTTCGAGCTTTCAGGGTTTCTCACCATATTCCACATCCTACAGTGTGATTTTCTCATTTTTTGACTTTTTCAGGGTTTCTCACCATATTGGATGTTCTACAAGTGTGATTTTCTTATTTTTCGACTTTTTCAGGGTTTCTCACCATATTGGAGGTTCTACAAGTGTGATTTTCTTATTTTTCGACTTTTTCAGGGTTTACTCACCATATTCTAGCTTCTACAGTGTATTTTTCTCATTTTTTGACTTTTTCACGGTTTCTCATCATATTCTAAATCCTACAGTGTGATTTTCTCATTTTTGGAATTTTTCAGGGTTTCTCACCATATTGCAGGTACTACAAGTTTGATTTTCTTATTTTTCGACTGTTTCAGTGTTTCTCACCATATTGCAGGTCCAACTGTGTGATTTTCTCATTTTGAGACTTTTTCAATGTTTCTCACCATATTCCAGCTACTACAGTCTGATTTTCTCATTTTTGACTTTTTCAGGGTTTCTCATCATATTCCAAGTCCTAGAGTGTGATTTTTCCAATTTTTCGACTTTTTCAGAGTTTCTCACCATATTCCAGGTTCCACAGTGTGATTTTCTCATTTTTTGACTTTTTCAGGTTTTCCCATCATATTCCAAATCCTACAGTGTGATTTTCTCTTTTTCCGACTTTTAAAGGGTTTCTTACCATATTCCATGTCCTAGTCTGTAATTTTCTCATTTTTCGACTTTTTCAGGGTTTCTCACCATATAGGAGGTCTTACTTGTGTGATTATCTTATTCTTCGACTTTTTCAGGTTTTCTCACCACATTCCAACTCCTACAGTATATTTTTCTCATTTTTGACTTTTTCATGGTTTCTCATCATATTCCAAATCCTACAGTGTGATTTTTTCATTTTTCGACTTTTTCAGGGTTTCTCACCATATTGCAGGTACTTCAAGTTTGATTTTCTTATATTTCGACTGTTTCACGGTTTCTCACCATATTTCAGGTCCTACTGTGTGTTTTTCTCATTTTTCGACTTTTTCAGGGTTTCTCACCATATTGGAGGTCCTACAATTGTGATTTTCTAATTTTTTAACCTTTTCAGGGTATCTCTCCATATTCCAGCTCCTACAGTGTATTTTTCTCATTTTTTTATTTTTTCACGGTTTCTCATCATATTCTAAATCCTACAGTGTGATTTTCTCATTTTTGGAATTTTTCAGGGTTTCTCACCATATTGCAGGTACTACAAGTTTGATTTTCTTATTTTTCGACTGTTTCAGTGTTTCTCACCATATTGCAGGTCCAACTGTGTGATTTTCTCATTTTGAGACTTTTTCAATGTTTCTCACCATATTCCAGCTACTACAGTCTGATTTTCTCATTTTTGACTTTTTCAGGGTTTCTCATCATATTCCAAGTCCTAGAGTGTGATTTTTCCAATTTTTCGCCTTTTTCAGAGTTTCTCACCATATTCCAGGTTCCACAGTGTGATTTTCTCATTTTTTGACTTTTTCAGGTTTTCCCATCATATTCCAAATCCTACAGTGTGATTTTCTTTTTTTCCGACTTTTAAAGGGTTTCTTACCATATTCCATGTCCTAGTCTGTAATTAGGTTCTACAAGTGTGATTTTCTTATTTTTCGACTTTTTCAGGGTTTACTCACCATATTCTAGCTTCTACAGTGTATTTTTCTCATTTTTTGACTTTTTTTCACGGTTTCTCATCATATTCTAAATCCTACAGTGTGATTTTCTCATTTTTTGGAATTTTTCAGGGTTTCTCACCATATTGCAGGTACTACAAGTTTGATTTTCTTATTTTTCGACTGTTTCAGTGTTTCTCACCATATTGCAGGTCCAACTGTGTGATTTTCTCATTTTTGAGACTTTTTCAATGTTTCTCACCATATTCCAGCTACTACAGTCTGATTTTCTCATTTTTGACTTTTTCAGGGTTTCTCATCATATTCCAAGTCCTAGAGTGTGATTTTTCCAATTTTTCGACTTTTTCAGAGTTTCTCACCATATTCCAGGTTCCACAGTGTGATTTTCTCTCATTTTTTGACTTTTTCAGGTTTTCCCATCATATTCCAAATCCTACAGTGTGATTTTTCCTCTTTTTCCGACTTTTAAAGGGTTTCTTACCATAATTCCATGTCCTAGTCTGTAATTGTCTCATTTTTCGACTTTTTCAGGGTTTCTCACCATATTGGAAGTCTTACTTGTGTGATTATCTTATTCTTCGACTTTTTCAGGTTTTCCTCACCACATTCCAACTCCTACAGTATATTTTTCTCATTTTTGACTTTTTCATGGTTTCTCATCATATTCCAAAATCCTACAGTGTGATTTTTTCATTTTTCGACTTTTTCAGGGTTTTCTCACCATATTGCAGGTACTTCAAGTTTGATTTTCTTATATTTCGACTGTTTCAAGGTTTCTCACCATATTTCAGGTCCTACTGTGTGTTTTTCTCATTTTTCGACTTTTTCAGGGTTTTCCTCACCATATTGGAGGTCCTACAATTGTGATTTTCTAATTTTTTAACCTTTTCAGGGTATCTCTCCATATTCCAGCTCCTACAGTGTATTTTTCTCATTTTTTTATTTTTTCACGGTTTTCTCATCATATTCTAAATCCTACAGTGTGATTTTCTCATTTTTGGAATTTTTCAGGGTTTCTCACCATATTGCAGGTACTACAAGTTTGATTTTCTTATTTTTCGACTGTTTCAGTGTTTCTCAACCATATTGCAGGTCCAACTGTGTGATTTTCTCATTTTGAGACTTTTTCAATGTTTCTCACCATATTCCAGCTACTACAGTCTGATTTTCTCATTTTTGACTTTTTCAGGGGTTTCTCATCATATTCCAAGTCCTAGAGTGTGATTTTTCCAATTTTTCGCCTTTTTCAGAGTTTCTCACCATATTCCAGGTTCCACAGTATGATTTTCTCATTTTTTCACTTTTTCAGGGTTTCTCACCATATTGGAGGTTCTACAAGTGTGATTTTCTTATTTTTCGACTTTTTCAGGGTTTACTCACCATATTCTAGCTTCTACAGTGTATTTTTCTCATTTTTTGACTTTTTCACGGTTTCTCATCATATTCTAAATCCTACAGTGTGATTTTCTCATTTTTGGAATTTTTCAGGGGTTTCTCACCATATTCCAGGTCCTACAGTGTGATTTTCTCATTTTAAGACTTTTTCAGTGTTTCTCACCATATTCCAGGTACTACTGCGTGATTTTCTCATTTTTCGACTTTTTCAGGGTTTCTCACCATATTGCAAGTCCTACAAGTGTGAATTTCTTATTTTTAAACTTTTTTTAGGGTTTCTCAGCATATTCCAGCTCCTACAGTGTGTTTTTGTCATTTTTTGTCTTTTTCACGGTTTCTCATCTTATTCCAAGTCCTATATTGTGATTTTCCTCATTTTTTTTTGCCTTTTGCAGGGTTTTCTCACCATATTGCAGGTACTACAAGTTTGATTTTCTTATTTTTTAATCTTTCAGGGTTTCTCACCATATTCCAGGTCCTACAGTGTGATTTTCTCATTTTTTGACTTTTTCAGGGTTTCTCACCATATTGGAGGTTCTACAAGTGTGATTTTCTTATTTTTCGACTTTTTCAGGGTGTTTCTCACCATATTGGAGGTTCTACAAGTGTGATTTTCTTATTTTTCGACTTTTTCAGGGTTTACTCACCATATTGTAGCTTCTACAGTGTATTTTTCTCATTTTTTGACTTTTTCACGGTTTCTCATCATATTCTAAATCCTACAGTGTTATTTTCTCATTTTTGGAATTTTTCAGGGTTTCTCACCATATTGCAGGTACTACAAGTTTGATTTTCTTATTTTTCGACTGTTTCAGTGTTTCCTCACCATATTGCAGGTCCAACTGTGTGATTTTCTCATTTTGAGGACTTTTTCAATGTTTCTCACCATATTCCAGCTACTACAGTGTGATTTTCTCATTTTTGACTTTTTTCAGGGTTTCTCATCATATTCCAAGTCCTAGAGTGTGATTTTTCCAATTTTTCGACTTTTTTCAGAGTTTCTCACCATATTCCAGGTACCACAGTGTGATTTTCTCATTTTTTGAACTTTTTCAGGTTTTCCCATCATATTCCAAATCCTACAGTGTGATTTTTCTCTTTTTCCGACTTTTGAAGGGTTTCTTACCATATTCCATGTCCTAATCTGTAATTTTCTCATTTTTTGACTTTTTCAGGGTTTCTCACCATATAGGAGGTCTTACTTGTGTGATTATCTTATTCTTCGACTTTTTCAGGTTTTCTCACCACATTCCAACTCCTACAGTATATTTTTCTCATTTTGACTTTTTCATGGTTTTCTCATCTTATTCCAAATCCTACAGTGTGATTTTTTCATTTTTCGACTTTTTCAGGGTTTCTCACCATATTGCAGGTACTTCAAGTTTGATTTTCTTATATTTCGACTGTTTCACGGTTTCTTACCATATTTCAGGTCCTACTGTGTGTTTTTCTCATTTTTTCCGACTTTTTCAGGGTTTCTCACCATATTGGAGGTCCTACAATTGTGATTTTCTAATTTTTTAACCTTTTCAGGGTTTTCTCTCCATATTCCAGCTCCTACAGTGTTTTTTTCTCATTTTTTTACTTTTTCACGGTTTCTCATCATATTCGAAGTCCTACAGTGTGATTTTCTCATTTTTCGACTTTTTCAGGGTTTCTCACCATATTTCAGGTACTACAAATTTTATCTTATTTTTAGACTTTTTCAGTGTTTCTCACCATATTCCAGGTACTACAGTGTGATTTTCTCATTTTTTGACTTTTTCAGGGTTTCTCATCGTATTCCAAGTCCTAGAGTGTGATTTTCGCATTTTTCGAAAATTTTCAGGGATTCTCAGCATATTCCAGTTCCTACAATTTGATTTTCTAATTTTTTGACTTTTTCAGGGTTTCTCACCATATTTCAGGTACTACAAGTTTTATTCTTATTTTTAGGACTTTTTCAGTGTTTCTCACCATATTCCAGGTACTACAGTGTGATTTTCTCATTTTTCGACTTTTTCAGGGTTTCTTACCATATTCCAAGTCCTACAGTGTGATTTTCTCATTTTTCAACTTTTTCAGGGTCTCTAACCATATTGCAAGTCCTACAAGTGTGTATTTCTTTTTTTTTTTTTTTTGACTTTTTCAGGACTTCTCACCATATTCCAGCTCCTACAGTGTCATTTCTCATTTTTTCGACATTTTCAGGGGTTTCTTACCATATTCCAGGTCCTACAGAGTGATTTTCTCATTTTAAGACTTTTTCTGTGTTTCTCTTCATATTCTGGGTCCTAGTGCATGATTTTCTCATTTTTCGACTTTTTCAGGGTTTCTTACCATATTCCAAGTCCTACAGTGTGATTTCCTCATTTTTCGACTTTTTTCAGGGTTTCTCACCATATTGCAGGTCCTACAAGTATGGAATATCTTATTTTTGGACTTTTTTAGGGTTTCTCACCATATTCCAGCTCCTACAGTGTGTTTTTGTCATTTTTTGTCTTTTTCACGGTTTCTCATCTTATTCCAAGTCCTATATTGTGATTTTCTCATTTTTTTGACTTTTTCAGGGTTTTTCACCATATTTCAGGTCCTACTGTGTGTTTTTCTCATTTTTCGACTTTTTCAGGGTTTTCTCACCATATTGGAGGTCCTACAATTGTGATTTTCTAATTTTTTAACCTTTTCCGGGTTTTTTTTTTCCATATTCCAGCTCCTACAGTGTATTTTTCTCATTTTTTTACTTTTTCACGGTTTCTCATCATATTCGAAGTCCTACAGTGTGATTTTCTCATTTTTGGACTTTTTCAGGGTTTCTCACCATATTTCAGGTACTACAAGTTTTATCTTATTTTTAGACTTTTTCAGTGTTTCTCACCATATTCCAGGTACTAAAGTGTGATTTTCTCATTTTTTGACTTTTTCAGGGTTTCTCATAGTATTCCAAGTCCTAGAGTGTGATTTTTCGCATTTTTCGAAATTTTCAGGGATTCTCAGCATATTCCAGTTCCTACAATTTGATTTTCTAATTTTTTTGACTTTTTCAGGGTTTCTCACCATATCCCAAGTCCTACAGTGTGATTTTTTCATTTTAAGACTTTTTCAGGGTTTCTTACCATATTCCAAGTCCTACAGGTGTGATTTTTCTCATTTTTCGACTTTTTCAGGGTTTCTCACCATATTCCAGGTACTACAGTGTGATTTTCTCATTTTTCGACTTTTTCAGGGTTTCTTACCATATTCCAAGTCCTACAGTGTGATTTTCTCATTTTTCGACTTTTTTCAGGGTTTCTTACCATATTCCAGGTCCTACAGTGTGTTTTTCTCATTTTAAGACTTTTTCTGTGTTTCTCTTCATATTCTGGGTTTTCTCACCATATTGCAGGTACTACAAGTTTTATTTTCTTATTTTTCAATCTTTCAGGGTTTCTCACCATATTCCAGGTCCTACTGTTTGATTTTCTCATTTTTTGACTTTTTCAGGGTTTCTCATCATATTCAAAGTCCTAAGTGTGATTTTCTCTTTTTTCGACTTTTTCAGAGTTTCTCACCATATTCCAGGTCCTACAGTGTGATTTTCTCATTTTTTGACTTTTTTCAGTGTTTCTCACCATATTCCAGGTACTACTGCGTGATTTTCTCATTTTTCGACTTTTTCAGGGTTTCTCACCATATTGCAAGTCCTACAAGTGTGAATTTCTTATTTTTGGACTTTTTTAGGGTTTCTCACCATATTCCAGCTCCTACAGTGTGTTTTTGTCATTTTTAGACTTTTTCAGGGTTGCTCACCATATTCCAGGTACCTACAGTGTGATTTTTCTCATTTTTTTGACTTTTTCAGGGTTTCTCATCATATTCCAAGTCCTAGAGTGTGATTTTCTCTTATTTCGACTTTTTCAGAGTTTCTCACCATATTCCAGGTCCTACAGTGTGATTTTCTCATTTTTTGACTTTTTCAGGATTG